>NW_026682822.1:0-85755 GCF_029962835.1 Magnolia sinica | reverse complement strand
GTCATGAAAGAAGCCAGAAGACTCCTATTCGGCTGCCATTCAACCAGATGACCACACAGGAATCGGGTGCGACGATCCCTCTCACGCACACTATCCACATTCTTCTCGCTGGTATGCACTTCCCCAAGTGGCACCTTCAAAAGTCGGGATATCAAAGCAACATTGACAATTCCAACTCGACCGCTACCACAGGGAATCTTGAACTGCAGGGGATCCAGCGAAGGCTCCAGAATGTTGGCATAGAAGGCCCGAACAGTGCTAGCATTCGCGCGATACTCGCCTTCAAACAAGGGATCCCAACCAGCCCCTTCAAGGTGCTCCAACAAGAAGAACTCACCAAAGAGCCACGGATCAACATGAGCCTCAAAAAGGACTCTACGCCCCTCATAGACTCCATGCGACAATTCCGCCAACAAGGTCCTACTGACAGGAGCCCGAGGATCGAGGTCCCGCTTCGTCTGGAACTCGCGCGTGGCCGACGTGCTAGCGGCGGCACCTCTCGGCCTCCGTGCATGGGTTGGGCGGCTCGGCCCGGCTTCATCCACGGGCGCTCTCTTCTTCCCCATCAAGGAAAGAAGGGAAGAAATGGAAAAGATGGCCGTCACAATCTCAAAGAGGGCCATGAGAAATGAGAGAAAGAGAGAAATAGGAAGATGGTGAAGCTTCCACACAACTATTAGCCAAATAGGGAATGAAAGGGCTCAAATGAGAAGGGAAAAAGAAGAAATCAGCAATGGAATGGAAGATTTGAGAATGGGGTGATGGGTTTGCACGAAAATGGGAGGAAGATGAAGATTTGGGAGAGATTTGAGAGAGTTTGGAGAGGTTTTGGAAGAAAAGGAAAGCTTGGGGGTGGGTTTTGTGAAGGAAATAGGTAAAAGGAAGGGTTTTAAAATGAAAACCGTGGAGGGGTGGGCCACACAAGGCCTATGGACGATCGGCCCGCGTCGGCCCGGCCCGCCTGGCCCGGCGACCGGCGATCCCTCGCCGAACCGGCGATGGCATCGCCGGTCTCTGGACATATCGGCGATGCCTCGCCGATTTGGCGAGGCCCTCCTGGTCCCCCTTGGTCCAAAATGAGTGGTTCCCCCCCTGGGCCCCACTGGAAATGCCCCAAATGGCCCCTTGCGTAGTTTGAGGCCTATCGGGTCATTCTGACAGAAATCTGACTCAAATAGCGATTTCTGGAAGGTTTAAAGATGAAAAAGGGAAGATAGACCGTCTACACTCATTAATAGAGGGTCTAGGAAAGGTTTCGGGTCGCTGTGTGTGATCAGGTAAGAGTACAGACTCGATCTCGGCAAGGGTTTTCAAGAAACTTTCGCCGATAGAAGCTACGGAGCACAAACACAAAGCGATAATAGACCCGCACCCAAATACACTAAAGTGGCGACAACGTGCGGTGTGTGACCATAACCCAGGTCCGGTTTAATCCAGATCATGCTCTGATACCAACTTGTAACGCCCTGAAATTCGGGGGTCGAGCATAACTCAGCTCCCGAGTTCCAAAACATCACTTATGCAACATATTTAATGATGAATGTATGTTGACTGTATTAGTGCATAAAACATGGAATAGATTAAGCCAAAACACAGATATGATTCAGGGACAAGTGAATAAAGCAAGCGGAAGACTTATAGTAAAAGTGTACAAGTGTAAATCCCTGAATTACATATACAACCAGATCGTGTAAAAGTGTTATTCAACAAAATTATAAGTATCAAATTACATCATTTCAGTCCCCAAAAATATCCCAGGAATCCCGCGCATCAGACCGAGGCTCGCTAGAACCCGTATGAAAACTGCATATAGGAGAAGGCAGCCTCGTCGTCATCCAGCTCCCGCTCTGCCTCAGACGTCGCATCCACATCTGCAACATCAGGGCCTAAGACAGAGTCTGGTGGGTGTGTAACACCGCCCCAGAAACGTGGGAGTGAGTGATCAACTCAGTGGAACAATAAGGCACTGGTTAACATGTTATCAGTTCAATCAAACAGTAATGATAAAGCAGGATAAGTAATTAAATCCTAAGTACTCTTGTTAATGCAAGTATGAATGCAATATGATGCATGCCCTCACGCGTACACCCTCAGCGTCTTCATCTTACGTTACGCATGACATCGCCTCAAAGTGCGCCACATCTACAAAGCACATGCAAATGCGGTGCATGGATATGATTACCAAGTTGTTATTAGTCCATTTCACACAACAGGATTGGGAAGCTAAGATACCTTCCTCATGTCACTATCTAAACAATGATCCATACTAGGGTCGTCAATCCTAGACATCTCATACGATCATATATTTGAGGTCGTAGCAAAGGGCTCGTCACCAATCAATGTACGCCTTACATGCCCTTACTACCACAGATCGGCTCGTCACCTCCTTGGGGTATCCAGGTATGCTCGAGGTCACTACAAAGGGCTCGTCACCAATCAATGTAGGCCGACAGCATGAATATAGTGTCCCATACCACCATAATCAGCTCACGAGTTTAGTTGCTCACTGGTCACTACGGGGAGGCTCGTCACCCCAGCGTAGGCCGACAGCTCGACCACGGTGTCCCATACCACCATGTCCGGCTCATGAGTCTTAGCGGATCAGGTACCATGGTTATTAGGATTTCACTGGTAAGTTCGGTACCCTAGATTCAAGCAGTAGCGTCCATACATGGTTAACATACATCAGACAATCGGGTTATTTGACGAACTCGACTAGCACGAGCGCACGTTGAATTAAACAACATAGAGTGCGCAAACACTCCGCGTGGCCAAACCACTGCCGACAACTCTAATACAGCTCGGGTTCGTCTAATACGTCCTACGTGGCGATAGCAATCTCAACCACGCATACAAGGTCAACTACCGATTTCCTGGACTAAGGCATAGTCCCAAACACTTTACACTACTACAAATATTCATATGGAACGTAAGACAGTAATGGAACAACAACTCGAATCATGGTACACCAGCACTTGAAGAATATCAACTTAACATAAATGTAAGCATAGGAGATGCTTGAATTTAAATAACTTGGAATGTAACTGCATAAAGGAAATCATGTGCATCAATAGGAGTATTGAGAATCACTTCTCAACGCCCGCATTTAGTGTAATCAGTTACACTTTAGATCATTCACGCATTTCTACAAACACTTAGCATACATGGAACAACATACATGACGCATGTTGAAATACATGCACTTAGACAATTCCTTTTATCAAGGAGTTGTCATACATGTACCTAGCATACATACATGACAATTAATCATGGCAAACATATGTGCCTATTTTATACGTATACGGTACTTTATAAATACACATAGAATACGCAAATCTCAATATAGCACATGCGTATCAGGAAAGCAATGTAAACACAACATTTGGCATGTGAAATGTCATCCATAATAAGAATAAATCACTAACTGGGATTGAAAGCCTTGAAAACCATAACCTATACACTTAAAGTCCGCACCTTAAGTGAAGAAAGAACCGCCGAACTGATTTAGACGAGTTGTCTTCGTCAACGGCGCTAGAATACCCTAAAATAAGGATAGAAATGAGATACAACAACACCAAGTCTAGTCTAAGCTCTAACACAGGTTAGGGTTAGGTTAACTTACCCAAAGGAACTCAGAACCGTCAGAAGAACGATTCAAAGTGAAGGTTCAAAGGTGAAGAAGAACAAGGAAGAATCAAGATGAATCACCAACAAATCTCTCTCACTAACTCTCTCTTTTCCACTCTCTTTCCAAGCTAGGGTTAGAGAAAATTCGTATGGAAATGAGAGCTAGGGTTTAAGGACTATATATAGGCCTTAAAATGATGAAAATAACCCCAGGGTCAAGGTATACTTAGGTTATAACCAAAGCACGCCTTTCTCGATCCAACGAAGCACTTCTGGTGGGCCTATAACCACGAAAGGTCGGACTTAAGCTCCTTGACCATGGATCTAGGTCAAGCTGAGTTTTCATACCGACCGGCTCTTCAGATCAGCCGTGGCGGACTACACTCAAATCAACGGTCACGGAAACTCAATCAGGTCCACAAGCACTAGGATATGCCTGGGCCAACTATCCTGATCAGAGGGTGAAATTGGGTCGAATCAACGGCCGAATGCTTAAAATCGTGCGCAAGCAATTTATGACTCAGATTTCAATAAAAGCTTAATAAATTCCAACCGTTCTCACACTCTTCACTCCGAGCTCAATCAAATCGACCCAGAACATCCGATCGACTTGATTTTCGAGGTGAAGATCAAGCCCAACTCGGTGACCGCAACAGCCTAAGATCATCGCTATCGGACTTTCGACGCGCGGTCCAGATCCGATCCAGATCTTCCAAAAATTCCCCAGAACAACTGGATTTAGCGATGGATCCCAGATTTCAGAGTAACGTAGCGCTCACTAATCTAAATGTTTAGAGCCATGCAGATACAATTTAAAGTGATTGATGCGGATTTCACAAGCAATCGAGTAAAGCACTAATTACCCCAAAACAACTACTTAAGGAAAGATTAGCACAGAAATTCCAAGGTCGTTACATGGGTCGAAGCCCAATGGGATGTACATAAGGTCCATTACAATGTGTAATTCCACCATGGTTTATGTAATGTGTTTATGGCGGGCTATGCCTTGGGAGCAATGATGGTTTGATGTCCACATTATAAGGATATTGTTGGTTAAATGTCTGCATTGTAACTCTCCCTAGGGCCCATTGATAGGCCCATACTTGTTGTGCTTAGGCCATCTAGGCCCATCTTCGTTGTGAGGATAGTTCATCACCATATAACATGCTTAGTATAATTCCATGACTCATGCCCATACACATCATATGTATACTTGATATGAGTAGTGACTGATCATAGCATATGCCATTGGGCATATTATTTATGGGACTCACTGATAGGAGTTTCCAACATGAGCGCACAGTACGCGTAAGATTGCTACATGACTGAAGAGTGTGACTCATGCATCTCGCAAATGTGTGACATGATCATTGTACGCCCTAGCGACATCAGGGCCATGGCCTCCACAAACACATCATGGATGGCCGGATTGGATACTAAAAATGTTTGGTTCAAGCATTTAGGCACTTTGGATGTCCGTAGGTGAAAGTCCATAAACCTCCGAGGTCGGGAGACATCCCAACATCTAGACCAAGTGAATACATGAGTGCCCGAGTGCCAAATACCAGTAGGCCACTCCTCCCATTGTGTCGTTTGACAAAGGGGGAGATTGTAAGTGCTATGGTCTCATGCTCCTTTGATTGTCAAATATTGTTATGCCAAAACCTCTATCTGTGTCTTGTGTTTGTATGTTGATATGTATATGATTAAGACACTACATCACAATGGTTTAAGACTTGTAAGGTGCTCTGCTTCAAGAAATGAAAAGTCATGTACTTTAAGCATCTATGTTCAGAGCTACATCGATAAGAAGAGTACATTTCAAAACTCAAGTACATTTCAAGACTCAAGTACAACTCAAGATGAAGTTTAATTTCAAGCTTTAGAAGATCTCAAGATCAAGCTACATCAAGTAGAGATCTCAAGCTTCATAAGGTTCAAAGGTCAACCATTATCTGAAAAGAATGAAGTTCAATGTTCATACTTAATGATCTAGGTATGATAGACCTTAGATTGACCTTAGGGTAGGTCATTTTGTATACGTAATTCAAAATGAATCTATTTATATGAATTGGTCTGTTCTAAGACTAGTCCTGGATCTTGTTCGACTAGTCCTAACACTGGTTCGACCAGTTCAAGAAATTTCACGACCAGTCTTGGGTCTGCTACGACCGGTCGTAGGTGGTCTAAAGACCAGTCGTAGAAATCCTAAGACTAGTCGTAGAACGGTTTTCAAAGATCGCGCTTAAAAAATTCAAAATGTTGTTGAAGCTACGACAAGTCGAAGGGTTCTTTAGACCAGTCGTAGACGTGATCTTTTCATCTATAAATTGAACACGAATTTCAGAGTTTTTTCATCGATTAATTTTAAGAAAATTCAAGCCTCCACTCTGAGATAAGTTTGTTCATTTTAAGCTACGCTGTGCATATTTAATATTATTTTTGTTAGCTTTTCTTATTTGATTTTATTCCTATATTCCAATCTTATATGAAAAGAGGAATTGCGGTATTCCTTCTTCTTGGAATCAAAATCAAATAGAGCTAAGCCCATTTGATTTAATTTAAAATCAATTAGAATTTAGAACCATTGTAAAGTGAGTATTGGACATTGAACGTTGATTCAAACATTTGCTCCGATTGGTTCTACCGGGCTACTACAAAAAGGTGAAATCCAGGTATTTTACGTTTATGTAAAATTTCTATTCTTTTGGTTTTTGTTTGAGATTCGCCAGAAAAATCTCATTGTGTGGTTATTTGAGGAGAGCCAGAAAACTCAGACAGTGTGGGTTTTTGGATTGTGTAAGCCCAAGTTAAAAGACACAATTGTGAAGGTTTTAGGTGAACCTGTGAAACCTATTTTGTTAGTGAACGCTAATATCCCCTGTGTGAGGATATTAGGAGTGGAGTAGCATTTTGTGTGGCTGTTGTTGAATAGTTAGTGTACACACAGGCGAACTACTATAATTCTTTGTCTTGTGGTTTGAATGCTTTCTTAAGTTTTATATCTTTTATTATTCAGATTTGTGGAATGTATGTGTGGATGTGAATGTTGTAAAATTTACATTTCAAGCACAGTGGGAATGTTGTAATAATTTAGATTTAAATTCCTACAATTTATTTCAATTCCTTGCTATTTATTTATTTCTCTCCGGTTTGAGTTTTTGATACAAAGGACGTTCTAGAAATAAGGTTGTCCTGCCATAAACCCTTGGTTTTTATGGTGTAAGGTTGTCCTTAGAACTGAATTCGTATCAACCTCTCAATTCTTGTTTATTGAGGTTGCTTTTATTTCAGCATTGTGAATTGATTTATTTTATTTGGTTATCATATTCTTTTATTCCGCTGTTAAAGTTTTATTTTGGCATTGTCCTATTCAACCCCCCCCCCCTCTCAAGGACGTATAGCTAGGCCATTTCAAGTGGTATCAAAGCCTAATAGGTCGCTCTTATTGCTTTTTATTTGGATTTATTTCTAAGCTAACGATCTAAGCTATTTAAAAGATGTCAAATTTTGATAGTCTATCAGTCACTAGGCCTCCACCCTTTGATGGCTCCAACTATGCCTATTGGAAAGCTAGGATGAGGATCTTCCTCAAATCAATGGATGAGAGTGTGTGGCAAGCCACAGTGACTGAATGGAACCCACCTACCACTGAAGTGATTAGTATCGATGGTTCAAAATCAATGAGAGTAACACTATTTCTCATGGACCACTCTTCAGAAAAATGGGAGTAGTGCCAATGCAAAAGCACTAAATGTAATCACTTGCGCACTATCACCAGATGATTTCAAAAGAATTATATCCTGTGATACTGCAAAGCAAGCATGGGATATATTAGAAATGACACACGAGGGTACATCAATTGTCAAGAAATCTAAAGTCCAACTCCTCACAACCAAATTTGAAGAAATTCATATGGAGGAAAATGAAATGTTTATGGACTTTTACACAAGATTAAATGACATTGTAAACTCAATGTGGGGTCTTGCCGATAAAATCCCAGAAAGTAAAGTGTATACAAAGAAACTACGGTCACTTCCTGAATGGTTCAACTCTAAGGTAACTGCGATCAAGGAACTTCGTGATACGGACAATATGAGGGTAGAAGAACTAGTTGGTTCTTTATAAACCTATGACTTAAACTTTAAAGCTCATAAAGGTAAATCTATCGCTCTTAAATCTTTTAAAGAAAACTTTGATTTAGAATATTCTGAAGATGATATGGCTCTTTTAACGAAAAAGTTTTACAAGATTTTCAAGAGTAAAAAGAGGGTTGATTTTCAAAAATCAAAGGACAAGAAAAGATCAAAAAATAAATCTAAAACTTGGAAGTCTTTGAAAGATAGTCAATGTTACAACTGCCAAGAATATAGGCATTTAGCAAACAAATGTCCTAAAAAGGATAAATCCAAAAAGAAGGGTATGTTGGCTACTTGGGATGAATCATTTGATTCTAAAGCTTCTTCTGAATCAGAAGATTCTGAAACCGAGTCAGGTAGTGAAGTTAAAGCCCTTATGACTCTAGCCAAATTCACTTTTTCAGATCATGATGATTCAACTAGCGAAGAAAATCTGAATAGTGATTATGAAAATGAAGATGATCTTCAAGATGCTTGCAATGCCTTATACAAGAAAAGTTGTAAAATTGTTGTCAAACTTAAACTTCAAACAGAAAAGTTTTTTAAACTCAAAGAATGTTTTGAATCTCTTATTTTAGAAAAATCCCAAATTTTAGATTATTTTAAAAAATCAAAATGCGATTTAGAATTCAAAACCTCCCTAATTGAAAATCTGAAATCTGAAAATGAGAAACTTAAAAATGAAGTATCTTCTCTTCTGAGTTTAAAGGATACATGGAGGTATGCCCAAGGAGATCGAAAGTTAGAAAAACTTTTATCCGGATCTAGAAAATGTGGCGATAGATTCGAGTTAGGCTACGATAAAAATGTTCCTCCTAAACAAAAGTATACTCCTAAGTTTGTGAAAGGAGAGTCCTCTAACTCAAAAGGGAAAAATACTAGTCAAGGTTTTTCTAAAAATACAAAAGCTTTTCAAAAACCTAAAAGCAACTATGTTAACTTCAAAAATCAGAACAGAAACCCACTAGCTGAAAAGATAGTTGATTTGCTTAAGGAGCTCTTAAAATCTAACTTAGTAGGTCATTCTTACAATTACAAAAAGAAAAAGACCAATTATACTCATAAACCCAAAACAGTTAGGAAATGGGTTCCTAAGGTTACCTGCTTGGTTGCCCACACCGCTTTCAAAGCAACAAGTCATTCGAAGTGGTATCTTGATAGCGGGTGCTCCAGGTATATGACAGGCGACTAGGCTTTATTCATCGATCTTAAAGATATGACTGATGGGTCAGTTACTTTTGGTGATGGAATCAATTGCAAGATAATTGGCCAGGATACGGTTTAACTCTATAATCTTCCCTTATTTAAGAACGTTTTGTATGTTGAGGAGCTAAAACACAATCTGTTAAGCATATCCCAAATATGCGATAACAACCACAGTGTAAAATTTTCCAATCAAGGTTGTGAAATCATAAACAAAATGGATTCAGTAATATTAACTGGTCGCAGAACTTCTGAAAACTGCTATATTGTAAGCGATGGTAGCTGATCTAATCAATAGTGCTACATGGTCCATACCGATGAGACAAATTTATGGCATAAACGCCTTGGACATGTACACTGCCGAAATTTATACATATTGAGCAAAGAAGAACTAATAAGAGGTCTACTTAAATTATAAAAAGTAGACAAAATATGTGGTGAATGCTAGTATGGCAAGCAAACAAGGAGCTCTCACAAAAAGGTGAACTCCAATGCCACATTAAGACCACTCGAGCTACTCCACATGGATCTTATAGGACCTACAAGGATGGAGAGTCGAGGTGGCAAAAATATATCCTGGTAATTGTGGATGATTTTACTAGATTCACTTAGGTTACGTTTTTAAGGGACAAATCAGAAACCTTTGATGAAGTGAAAAAGATCATCAAACGGATCCAGACTGAAAAAAGTTCTCAAGTCAGTAAAATTTGTAATGATCATAGATCTGAGTTTGTGAATAGCAGCTTTGAAAAGTTCTGTAGCAATCAGGGAATATCGCATGAATTCTCTACTCCCAAAACACCACAACAAAATGGAATTGTGGAGATGAAAAATAGAGTGCTTCAAGAAATGGGAAACGTAATGTTAAATAGTATGAAGCTCCCTAGAAATCTTTGGGCTGAAGCAGTGAATACCGCCTGCTATATTATTAACCGGGTTTTTACTTGTAAATCTAATAATAAAACGGCTTACGAACTTTGGTTTCATAAGAAGCCTACTGTTAAATACTTTCGAGTTTTTGGCAGCAAGTGTTATATTTTATGTGACCGTGAAAATTTGAGAAAGTTTGACACTAAGAGTGATGAAGGGATCTTTTTAGGATACTCTTTAAACAGTCATGCATATCGTGTACTGAACAACAGGACTGGTATGATTCAAGAGTCCATTAATGTGGTCATTGATGATCAATTGAATACACCTGCCCCTAGTCCAGATTATGATGAAGTTCTTTTAATTGACAAACCAGATACTTCATCAAATCAAGAAAACTCTGAACTGAGGACTGTCAAAGATCATCCAACCACTCAAATTCTTGGAAACCCTCTCACTAGTGTGCGCACTTATAGACAATTAGAAAACATATGTAATTATGTGTGCTTTACTTCCCAGATAGAACTGGTGAACGTAAAAGAAGCTCTTTCTGATGAAAACTGGATAGTTGCCATGCAGGAAGAACTTAATCAATTTGTTCGTAATGATGTTTGGTATCTCATTCCTAGACCTAAAGATAAACACATTATCAGAATAAAATGGATTTTCAAAAATAAGTCCGATGAACTTAGAAATATAATTCGAAACAAGGCAAGACTGGTTATACAAGGGTACACTCAAATTGAAGGCATCGATTACGATGAAACCTTTGCCCCAGTTGCTCGCCTTGAATCAATCAGACTTTTTATATCCATTGCATGCTATAGAAAATTTAAGATTTATCAAATGGATGTAAAGAGTGCTTTTTTGAATGGCGATTTACATGAAAAGGTATATGTTGAACAACCTACAGGGTTTGAAGATCCTATGTTTACTGATCATGTATACCATCTTAAAAAGGCTCTCTATGGTCTAAAACAAGCTCCCAGGGCCTGGTATGAGAAATTGACTAAGTTTTTACTCAGTCATAATTTTCAAATGGGCAGTGTCGATAAGATGCTTTTTGTTAAGAAACACAATAATGATGTTTTAATGGTTCAAATCTATGTTGATGATATTATTTATGGATCAACTTATACTAACATGACTATTGAGTTTGCAGATTTAATGAAATCTAAGTTCGAGATGAGCATGGTTAGGGAATTACATTATTTTCTAGGGTTGCAAGTAAAACAACAACCTGATGGAATTGTTATTTCTCAAACCAAGTATGCTTGAACTTGATTAAAAGGTTCGGATTTGAGAATGGTAAGAATTTTGATACTCCCATGAGTACATCTTTAAGACTCTCAAAAGACTCTACAGGTAAAGATGTAGATCCTAAATTGTATCATAACATAATTGACAATTTACTTTATTTAACTGCCAGTAGACCTGATATAGCTTTCAGTGTTGGCATTTGTGCAAGATATCAGTCTAATCCTAAAGAATCTCATTTAACTGCTGTTAAGAGGATTATTAAATATGTTGCAAGTTTTGTGCATTTGGGTCTTTGGTATCCATATGATACTAGTGTCCAGTTGGATGGGTATTTAGATGCTGATTGGGCTGGTAATATTGATGATAAAAAATCAACCAGTGGTGGTTGTTTTTATATTGGAAATTGCTTGGTTTCTTGGTTTAGCAAGAAGGAAAGTTCTATATCGCTCTCAACTGCTGAGGCTGAATACATTGCAGCAGGAAATGCATGTACTCAGCTTGTTTGGATGAAACGTATGTTAAGCGATTATGGAATTACACAAGACTCAATGGTTTTATATTGCGATAATTCTAATGCAATAAATATTTCTAAAAATCCAATCCAGCATTCAGTACCAAGCACATTGACATTAGGTATCATTACATTCGTGAATTAGTGGAAGAAAAAATAATATCTTTGGAATATATTCCTACCGAGACTCAACTTGCTGATATTTTCACTAAACTACTTGACAAATGTAGGTTTAATAAATTAAAGTTTGATCTTGGTATGTGCAATTTACATTGAATATTCTTGTATTTTTGTATCATATTCTATATATGTTTATTTATCTTTTTGGTTGAATTTTAAAATTAGTTGTAAAATGTAATTTTTGGCTGGTACTCGACCAGTCATGAGTATACATGACCAGTTTTGGTACGACCGGTCGTATATATCCATGACCAATCGTGGAACTCGTGAAATCACTTTAAATTGGAGAAAATCTTCTTCTTCTTCATTTCCATTTCACTCTTTAATGAGCTTAAGCCCGACCGGTCGAACCCACCATCATTTTCCTTCAAGGTTAGTGGTTCTTTTGCATTTTTCTTGTAGAATCTTGCTTATTGTATCTTATTTTTCACTCTTGTGCACTTTATTTGGTCTTTCAGTGCAAGATTGGAGTTCTTCTTCCCAAAAATCTGATCTATCAAAATCCATTCCATATTTTTTGAATCTAGTTGTTTTCTTGTATCTGGTATTACAAATGGATCCCAAAGGGAAAAAGAAATCTTCCCATGGTCCGTCTTCTTCTAGATCAACTCCTATCATACAATGCCATCTTCGGTCTCCCGAAAATGATCCATCCGATGTACGGGATTTGCGCATGCGCAATGTCATCGTTGAACGTCCAGTTGATCTTAACCACATTGCTCAATTTGGTATCCTACCTCTACTCCAATCTGTAGGTTGGGATAACATCTTACATTGGGGTGGGCCTGCATACCAGTCTATTGCTCAATCCATGTTAGCATGCATCTCTGATTTTTCATATGAGAATTTAACGTTTAAAATTGATACTAGAGAAGGTCTATTTGAAGTAGATCGACATTTAATAGCTGGTCTCATGGAAATCCCTGTTAATGATGAGGGTATTCCCATTCATACATTATCTGAAAAACCCTCTGAATCAGAAAAACAGATGCTCACTAGAGATTTATGCAATATGGAAGTGCAATGGACCCATAAAGGAAATGCGCTCCCCTTAAGGTATTTGTTACCCAGATACAGGGTTCTTCATAGAATCTTTATCTCAAATCTGTATCCGCGGTCTGGCAACAAAACAGAACTAACTGCCTTTATGGTTCGTGTTTTGCATTGTGTCATTACTGGTGTAAAGATCTGTCTACCTTCTTTAATTTGTCATTCCATCATTCAGTTTCGAATCCATCCTGGTCATAGTGATCTTCCATTTGCCTATCTTATGACTGTTTTAGCTACTCACATGCTCGTGGCTATGCCTGTTGGAGAGGCCCCTATTCATCATCTTATTTTTAACAATACAAATATTAACAAGATGAAATTGGGATTGGCTCCTGGCCAAGTGGATGTTGGTGGTAGTGGTACTGAAGCTGGGAATGAAGCGGAAGATGCTGGCAATCTTCCTGATGATGTTGATATGAATGATATTTTCGATGAACTTGATTCAGATTCTAGAAATGATCCTGACTATGAGCCATCTGAGTTTGATGCTCGTCTTCGTGCTCTAGAGGAGAAGGTAGAGAATATGAATGTTGCCCATGATCTTCAGTTTAAATATATGCGCAAGTATCTTAGGCGCTTGAACAAGGGGATGCATAAACTTGATCCTACCATTCCTGCTCCATCTTCAGGATCTGATTGAGTGATTTTAATTCTTGGTCTGTATTAACTTTCATACTTATGTTGGATTGTGCACTTTAGTTGGTTTGCTGACTTTTTAGTTAAACTGGTAAATGGATTGTGAACTTTTACTTGCTTATATATTGTCGATTAAATCCATCTATTACTCCATCTTTTAATCCTTTACATTGTTTCTTCCTTTGTCATTTTGTGACAAAAAGGGGGAGAAGGCTTTTGGAAGCTCTTTTGGAAGCTTTTGGTTTGATTGCTTATGGATATGAGTAGTACTATAATATGTGTAGCAATCATTATATTTTTCATATGTGTGCTGCTACTCAGGGGGAGTAAGTATAGATGAATGTTGTGTGCTTGCTAGTTTATGACAACTGGTGCATGATTCTTTATTATGCATGTGGTGCTTCTCTTATTTTTATATGAGTGTGTTTTGTCACAAATTTGACAAAGGGGGAGATTGTAAGTGCTATGGTCTCATGCTCCTTTGATTGTCAAATTTTGTTGTGCCAAAACCTCTATCTGTGTCTTGTGTTTGTATGTTGATATATATATGATTAAGACACTGCATCACAATGGTTCAAGACTTGTACGGTGCTCTGCTTCAAGAAATGAAAAGTCATGTACATTAAGCATCTATGTTCAGAGCTACATCGATAAGAAGAGTACATTTCAAGGCTCAAGTACATTTCAAGACTCAAGTACAACTCAAGATGAAGTTTAATTTCAAGCTTTAGAAGATCTCAAGATCAAGCTACATCAAGTAGAGATCTCAAGCTTCATCAGGTTCAAAGGTCAACCATTATCTAAAAAGAATGAAGTTCATTGTTCATACTTAATGATCCAGGTACGATAGACCTTAGATTGACCTTAGGGTAGGTCATTTTATATACATAATTCAAAATGAATCTATTTATATGAATTGGTCTGTTCTAAGACTAGTCTTGGACCATATTCGACTAGTCCTAGCATTGGTTCGACCAGTCCTAGTCCTACGACTAGTCCTGGGTCTACTACGACCGGTCGTAGGTGGTCTAAGACCAGTCGTAGAAATCCTAAGACTAGTCGTAGAACTGTTTTCATAGATCGCGCTTAAAAATTCAAAATGCTGTTAAAGCTACGACCAGTCGAAGGGTTCCTAAGACCAGTCGTAGATGTGATCTTTTCATCTATAAATTGAACACGAATTTCAGAGTTTTTCATTGATTAATTTTAAGAAAATTCGAGCCTCCACTCTGAGATAAGTTTATTCATTTTAAGCTACGCTGTGCATATTTAATATTCTTTTTGTTAGCTTTTCTTATTTGATTTTATTCCTATATTCCAATCTTATTTGAAAAGAGGAATTGCTGTATTCCTTCTTCTTGGAATCAAAATCAAATAGAGCTAAGCCCATTTGATTTAATTTAAAATCAATTAGAACTTAGAACCATTGTAAAGTGAGTATTGGACATTGAACGTTGATTCGAACATCTACTCCGATTGGTTCTACCAGGCTACTACAAAAAGGAGAAATCCAGGTATTTTACGTTTATGTAAAATTTCTATTCTTTTGGTTTTTGTTTGAGATTCGCCAGAAAAATCTCATTGTGTGGTTATCTGAGGAGAGCCAGAAAACTCAGACAGTGTGGGTTTTTAGATTGTGTAAGCCCAAGTTAAAAAGACACAATTGTGAAGGTTTTAGGTGAACCTGTGAAACCTATTTTGTTAGTGAACGCTAATATCCCCTGTGTGAGGATATTAGGAGTGGAGTAGCATTTTGTGTGGCTGTTGTTGAATAGTTAGTGTACACACAGGCGAACTACTATAATTCTTTGTCTTGTGGTTTGAATGCTTGCTTAAGTTTTATATCTTTTATCATTCATATTTGTGGAATGTATGTGTGGATGTGAATGTTGTAAAATTTACATTTCAAGCACAGTGGGAATGTTGTAATAATTTAGATTTAAATTCATATAATTTATTTCAATTCCTTGCTATTTATTTATTCCTCTTCGGTTTGAGTTTTTGATACAAAGGATGTTTTAGAAATAAGGTTGTCCTGCCATAAACCCTTGATTTTTATGGTGTAAGGTTATCCATAGAACTGAATTTGTATCAACCTCTCAATCCTTATTTATTGAGGTTGCTTTTATTTCAGTATTGTGAATTGATTTATTTTATTTGGTTATTATATTCATTTATTCCGCTGTTAAAGTTTTATTTTGGCATCGTCCTATTCACCATTCACCCCCCCTCTAGGACGTATAGCTAGGCCATTTCAGTGTGGCCTTATCCGCCCAAGTGAGGGGGCTATAAGCTAGGTTGAGTTTGACCAACTTGTAAATGAGTCCGTTATCGATGAGCCGGGTAGGTATTGGCAGACTACTACTTAGGCCGATAGTGTGATCTCTTCCACTTGCTGGGCTATGCAGCTAGGGAGGTGACAGTCAGTATGGAGTGTAGTAGACCTTGGTGATGATCCTAAAGAGGAACCGTACTAATACGTGGACTTATTGAGTAGGAGTTGCATACTCATTCATTCAACATTCACTATTCACTCGGGATGGTGCTCCGTAATTATTTATTACGTGTACCTTCGCAATGGCCAGGATTTCGGTTGGGGTGCGCGACTAACTTGAGATCTAGAGTTTACCACATTGTGTTCAACTATCCAAATTTAGGTATGGGGCTGGTTTGAATAGAATTCCCTTGTGATGGACCTCATAGCTTGCGATACTACGTACTATCATCCCAACTTCACTCCAGCTTGGTCATTTCATTCTCATCGCATATTGCATTTCATCCACAGCATATGGCATTTTTTATTGCTACGTTTCTGCATTATGGCTTAGACGGACTTGGCAGGATCTGCATATTGCATTGCATCCGCAGTATATGATATTTGGCTCATTATGATCTGCATTGCGTACTCTGATATTATATGACTCATGGACTTACCAGTATATTTCCACTTACTCTGATATCGTATGATTCATGATCTTGTCAGTATTTTCGCTTATTCCGATGATGTATGATTTATGGGCTTTATTGTATACTTGGCACTTACCTTACACACACTTTCACCACCCTCTAAGCTTTTTATAAGCTTATGCACGATAAATGCATGCAGGTGGCGTTAGGTCGCAGCAGCGTTGAACTTGGAGCGTGCAGCGGACTTCTGGAGCTTTGATTTTGATACATATGTATTTCCCTTTCAGCATTGTATTCAACTGTTTATATTAGTGGATATGTGATGATGATGTTGCCTTTGTGATTTGGGTAAACTTGTGGTTATGCTTCTTACGAGATAAATGTACATTGGAAAATCCTCGTTGTAGGATTTCAGGATCAGAATCTGGCATATGGGTGTTGGAAGCCGAGAATGGGGTACTACGGAGGCTATCAGTACCGGATTCAGCGATTGGGAATTTCCTGTGAGTCCGATCTCTAGGTTTGGGGCGTGACAGGAGAGAGAGTTCGGGAGATCGTTGCTAGGATTCCTTCTCACAACTCCACGCACTAAATCGCCTTCTTGTTACACTACACGATCCATCTTGGCTACGATTTGGGTAAGAAATCCTATCCCTAATCTTAATTTAGGGATCCAAATAGATTAATCAACGAAATGGCTAATCTATTTCATTGTTTAAGTGCCCGACATTTCATTTTCGGGAACGTAGTGTTTGAACTGAGTCCGATTCAAGTATTTCAACGAAAGGTGCAGACTATAAACGTTTAGGTTATGGTTTTCAATGCTTTCAATATCAGCTAATAATTTATGTCTAACTTGATTGCTACCATATGATCTTAGTTATGACGTTTTCGATATATTATGCATATGTGAACTATGTTGAATACAAGATGCATTCCATGTGTTTGTTGAAATGTTTGAATGAACATGAAATTGTGATTTGTGCCTGTCATGACTATAAACCTAGGATACATGTTTGTCGTATGCATGATGATCTCTTTGTGTAAGGAATTGCCGTAATATTTGTCGTAACTAATCTAGTCTATGTATTTGGTAATATGTAGTCTAAGTTTTTGATTAAATGTCTGAATGAGAAATTGTTGATGAATTGTATTTATTAAGTGCATTAAGATAAGATTCTCAATTACCTTAATCATATGTATAGTCTCTTTCATGTAATCATATTTGCTGCTACGTAATTTATGGATGAAATACACATGTTAGGTGACATGTCCAATGTATTTGATGAAATGCTCAAATGAGGTATTTATTTGGATTGTTTGTTAAATACTGATATGATTATCACATGTGTCTATCTATTGCATCTGATTAAGATTGGGGCTACAACGTGGCCCAGGCAATCAGTAACAATCCTTGTACTGGTGGCTGAATTAGTCTTGCCACATTAGGTAACTCGACAAATCCGTGTCGCACGGCGATTGTCGACAGTGGTTAAGCCACAAGGGGTGCTTATGCACTCCATATCGATTAAGTCAACATGTACTTGTACCAATCGAACTTACCAAATAAACCGATTAACCTATTGTGTGTTTATCATGTATGGACATCACTGCTTGAATCTAAGGTACCACTTACTAATACAAAAGCCCGTTTCAACCATGGTACCATGATCCACTAAGACTCATGAGACAAGCATAGTGGTATGGGACACCTTGGTCGAGCTGTCGGCCTACGCTGGGGTGACGAGCCTCACCGTAGTGACCAGTGAGTAACCCAAACTTGTGAGTCGGGCATGGTGGTATGGGACATCGTGTTCGAGCTGTCGGCCTACGCTAAGGTGATGAGCCTTCCGTAGTGACCGCGAGTATAAACTATGAATTTACCTATCGACTGCTTTTCATTAGGGGTAATGCCCGACAACTTGTCTATCGTATGTGATTAACTAGGATTGACAACCCTAGATGGATCCTTCAGTTTGGGTCAATGATATAAAGGGAGGTACCTTAGCTTCCCAAATATGCTATATGAATGAGCCTAATTAAGTACTCGGCTAACATGACCATGCACCGCATCGCATGTGCTTTGGCGAGGAATATGCACTTTAGGTAGGTTGTCATGCGTGAACTTAGTTATAGGAGTGGCTTGTGAGGGAGCTTTGTGTGAGGGCATACATCATTACTGCACACCATTCCTGCATTAACAAGAGTAGCTAGGAAGTAATTGTTATGTTGCTTGATCATTACTGCTTGATTGACTTGATAATATATTAACCTTTGCCTTGTAGTACCACTGAGTTGATCACTCACTCCCAGCGTTTTAAAACACCAACCAGACTCTATTGTAAATGCAGGTAATGACGAAGTCTATGTAGCTGAATTGGACTTCATAGATGAGGAGGAATTCTCCTACGTTCAGCTTTCAGGCGGGTCTATGTAGACCTCGTACTAATTCGACAGGATACAGGGGCACATGAATTAGTTGGACACTTACATTTTGATATTTTGCCCATTTTGAAACAATACATGTACTTATTCAGCCCGGCTACATAATCATACTCTGGAGGTTGTAAAACATTTACCTGGGTCTCGTATATATATATATATATATATATATATATATATATATATATATATATATATATATATATGTTTCAGTCTTCCGCTTGCCTAATTACATTATCTCTGGAGTATGATATACTATTTTAGTATAATCCCACTCATGTTTAATATATTAATATAGATAACATCTAAATATCATTATCCATGTTGCATAAGTGATGCGTTGGATCTTGGGAGTAGAGCTTTGCTCAATCCTCGAAATCCGGGGCGTTATAGTAAGACTTGGTTAAATTGAAAATGGGTGATAATAACATTAAGCTCAGCGTTAATAATAAACTTGGCCTGATCAGGAGCATCTGCGAATTTTTGTTCTAACAAGGCAACATATGCTTTATTACTAGAAAGTTCTGACTTTTCAAAATTAGCTATGTTAATATTCTCCATAAGATTATCCTTGATTTTTCTTATCTTTAATTCTTCTTCATGTCTCTGAGATATGAGAATAGTTATTTTCTTATCGATAGCTATTATATTTTGCTAAAAAGTCTTCAATTGTTCTTGAAGGAAATCATTTTCCCTATTATAACCAAAGATGATGGCTGAAATCCTGGATATTTTATCTATGAGAAGCAATAGTTCTTTCTGACAATTAAGAATGTCTAGTACGATGACTATACGGCGAACTGATTCAAGTTGTCGCAAGGAAGCACAAAAATGAATCAGAGAGTCATGTGGTGGCATAATATCTATGCGGGCCAACTTCGTAGAATTATCTAAAATTGCCAAAGCATCATTAAGTAAAGGCCACTGCTCTTGATCTTGAAATACACTAACTACGCTCGATAAAGCATTCTTGAATACGATTAATTTATGGGGAGGAACCTCTTCTAGGGAAAGAATATTCGATGCCGAGCAGTCGCGCCAGATTTAATTGAATCACTTGAAGGAGCAATTGTGAAAGATGAAAAGAAATACCAGCATGAAAGAAATAACTTTATGTACAAGAAGGACATTGTATAAATATATATCGGCTGCATGAACGGATGATAGAGGAATCAATATAGGCAAAATCTTTGCTTTAGAAGGAGTGAAGGAAGGAACAAAGTCACTATGGGTAGATAATTCTTTATTATTATCTTCTTCGATCTTCAATTATTACTTATTTGCCTTTTTGAAGAGTATGATGATCTCTTTCTAATGACCTTAATTTTATAGCCAAAATAGAGTCATCTTGAAGAACTCGCAATGGCGGAGGGGACCAAAGTTGTGCATGTGGATTAATTGTTGGCGATGAAAGACTTTGTCGTGATGGTTGCGTTACGGAGGACGTATATGGATTTTCTCTTGATTTATGTGAATTATCCAGGAAAGGACCAAACGCGATCCACCCCTCGAGGCTATCAGCAGGTTTTATCTTGCAAGTGGTCTCTTTAAAAGAAATCTTTATTCAAACTTGACTAGGACTGGGGGCATGATCCTTCTCTTTGATATAGCGTATGCCTTGATCCGTCCTATAGTTCTTCACTTGTGGTGGGACAATCCATATAGGGCAATCAACTGGATGACAATTGCGTACCAAAAAGTATTGATGAGCCCACCAGCACATCCAACAATATGATCCATGAATTGAATGATTATAGCCTAGAATCATGAAGCGTGATCTCATACATACAGTTAGCAGTTGCCTCCATCTTAAAGCCCAATTGTATAGTCCTACACCACAACTCCTCATTGTTCTCATAACATTGCCACAAGTCTCTGGCATCGTTCGATCAAAACCGAATTGGCGAGTAAATCGGTTCACGCTAGAATTTGCTCCATTCTCTTAATGGGAGAGTTCCGAATCTGATATAAATGAGAACGGTGTGTTCACTAGAGGAGAGAGAATCATCATCAACAACTTCTTTATCTTTAGAGACATTGGCAAGCAGAAATTGAAATAAAGTCAATAGAATTCATGTTTTCTATCTTATCCACGACCCAAGCATATGGTCTCTTGATCATCTTCCATCTCTGATAATACCTGTAAGACTCGTAACCTCGCGAGACCTTCCGTACACTTCTACTTAACCAACGAGATATTCCCAGTGGACCAGATCGACGAGTTTTAATCGTTACCTCCACTTTTGTACCGCGATACCTCGAGACTTGTGCCTTAGTGACTACGTGGGCGCTATGATTCCAACGCCATATGACATGCCATGCATAAATCCCTATGTTGTCAAATCCTCATATTGTCAAATCAACCAATCCATCAATCAAGTCATCCATCACTCATGTCACTCTCTCCCCATTAGTCAAACAAACCCATGTCATTCTCATGCAACCCATACCCCTACCTATGCTAGCCATCATTTTCTTATTCTTTTTCTCCCCATTTTACCCCTCCATCTTCCCCATCTTCCCTCCCTATCCTAAAATCTCTACCACAATAACTCCTTAACTCTCTCTTATTTTTACCATTTCCTAGCAAGAGTAGAGAGGGATTAAGAGAGAGAAAGAGAGAGAGAGAGAGAGAGAGAGAGAGAGAGAGAGAGATATTAGAAAGATTAGGGAGAAATTAAGAGAGAAAGAGAGAAAAGAAAGAAAGATTAGGGAGAGATTAAGAGAAAAGAAAGAGAGCTTGTGAGAGTATTAGGATAGATCAAGAGAGTAAGAGAATAGAGAAAAGTGAGATTTAAGAAGATTAAGGGTGAAGAGGAGCTTGGTGGGCCATCCGATCGCCGATCTGAGACGATCCAACCGTCCATCCTTCTAAGTGAGTGCATGGGAGGGTTAAAACCCTCCCATTCATTGTGATTTCTCTATTTTGGTGGGTCCATAAGGGTGGGACCCATCTTGATCATATATTGAGTATGTGGTGGACCCCATAGTAGCAGGGGGCCACCTCGATGGCCAGATCTATTTCCCTTCCTTTCCCTTTCTTTTCTTATTCTCATGGTGTTGTGGTGTGAGGCCCTTTTCTTAGCCTGTACTATTCCGTAGGCTTCCGCGGTCCTCCCGGTCGAATTTTGGTGACCCGCGATCTTTTATCGGCAGTTGTACGCAACCTTGAGTCGTGCCCCGTATTCCTGAGTCGGCTCGACCCGAGACTTGTACTAGTGCGACCGCATTGTCGTCGCAGTTCCGATGCCGTGTCTCGTGTGCTGAGGCGATACCGGGGCCAGGAGATGTGGGCCCACGTTCAGTTCGAGGAAAACGCCGTGCGTTGCTAATCCCAAGAGAATCCATCACATCACTCCCATCACTCACACCCATCCCCAAGTACAACCACCCTCCCCAAAGTCAACTTCCTCTAACAACAAAGTACATCCATCCATCACTCACCTTCTCTCTCTCATTCTCTCTTTCCAATTTCAAACAACATCCATGAGAGCGTCCAAGCTTCCATGAGAGAAGCTAGTGTGGCCCACTCCCTACCACCCAATCCCACCCTCTAAAATCAACACTACCAAAAAAAGGGGCAAAGGATTCAGACTACGTTACTTTTTTGCGATGGATATAAGCCTTAGCTAAGATTGCTACGGTTTTAATCCGTAGCTAAAAGTCAATACACCATTAATATTTAATAGTGATGTAAGGGGCTTTATGAGGCTTAAAAGAAACTATATGTTCTATCTAAGCCGTCAATATATTTTTAAATATTAATTTAGAGGATTAGAAAAAAAATTAGCTAGATCGAAGGCTTAGGTGGACCACACAGTAGGAAGCATTGATATTAAATTACAATTGCTTCTTATGGTGTGGTCCACTTGGATCTTCAATATATCTGGAATTTGTTGTGGTAAGCTAAAATAATTTATTTAAATTATATATCGGAATGGATTGAGTAAATACATCATGATGGGCCCCACGGAGCCCTTGATCAGACTGTCTATATCTGTCCGTTAGAAACACTCAAAACAGAGCCGCGCCCAAACACAATATTTCACTCTCTCTCTCTCTCTCAAAACAGATCCGTTCCCTAATCAGAGCTTTCCCTAATCTCTTCTTTCCCTAATCCTCTCTCTCCCTCCCGATCTCTACTACATCTCTCTCATTCTCCTCCCTCTCTCTCCAATGCATCAACCGTGAAGCTCCTCTCTCTCTCTCTCCATTGCAGCAACCGTGAAGCTCCTACCCAAAGAAACACATGCCGTGAAGCTCATCTCCATAAGTGTGATATCTTCTTCTCTTTCTCTGTCTTTCAAATTTGATACACTGTAACTGTTTGTTGAAATGGCTGGATGAAATAGCCTGCTATCTGTTTGTTGAAATGGCTGGATGAAATGGCATGCTATCTGTTTGATGAAATGGCATTCATGCTAGGAGATATTGACTAGGCTTTTTTTTTTTTTTATTGCAACGGCCCCATCCCATTTAATTTGTGAGCCTTAATTTTCAGCTTAGAGTCCAACCCTCATAGAGTTGTTACCAACTTGTCACCAAGCAGGCTATCCCTGGAAGTTCATCAGTATAGGATAACCCACTCGCACCCTGGTCCACCAATTCAATAGTTTAGATAACTGGCTTCTTTTCTCTCTCTCTTTTTTTTTCCTGCTATCTCAGCAGTCCCCCCTATTTCCCTAGTCTTCGTTCTTAATAAATTCCAGTTGCTTTAAAATGCAGACATGAAAAAACCCTATGAAATCCTCAGGAAACAAAAACTGTGGAATTTTGGATTTGATGTATGGTCAAGTAGCAACTTGCCTTGCCGCTCAGAACCATGGAAATCTAGATTTAACATGTTTTTTGGGGAATCATTTTACTCATTTTTTGAGGAAACTGTGGAAATGGAAATCAATTTTCACCTACAATTGGGTATTCGTAATCTGGGGAAAACATCACATTTGTGGAAATAGATTTCATTTCCATGATTTTCCATTGTTTGTCACCAATCCAAATACCCTCAGTTAATTCTTGTGTATGTATCTTCAGAGATGAATCCATGGAGAGATGGGCAGCTTTATAAACATGTAGACTTATTATCTGCATCCCATCTCGTGCCTACCCTGCCCAATGGTCCATAAAATCTGTAATGGCCACATGGACCCTCAAATCATTTCTTGGAGGTAGTCCTAACTCAACCTACTATAGGGGAGTTTGATAAGAAAGATCAAACCCACTGAAACTCTCAAGACGGCAACAAGATGACCATTTAAAGTTATTCCATTTGGTTATGGAAGAAAACTGAAAGGTGGGAACTTCATATGGACAATCATCATGGATGTGCTACTTTTCATGTTCCGAACAAGAATCCGCACTCCAACCTAACATTATCTAGTTTTCTCTTTTTTAAATTTTAACAAACCAAGTGAAATTTCCTCTTGCTTGGTATTTTTTTCAAGAACTGCATTCAGCACCTTGAATGGCCTCCAAATCATTTGGACAGGAAAAGAAGATGTCCCAAAACAGTTGTTTGGCTGCTATGATGCTATTTTTCACAATCCCAAACAGAAAGTTTGAAACATTCAGCACCACATTTATTTATTTTTTAGCAATTCTTCATGTTAGTAGTTCCATAAAAGAGTGCCTAAAAACCACTTTAAACATCCACGCTGACTAAGATCACACTCAGAAGTAAATAATCACAAAAATCACAACTTATTTGTTTTTGTATTGCGAATTAAACCCATTTAATTAAAAAATATGTGATGCTTTATTAACCATCAAGACCTAAATGACAAATCCCAAATTGAAATGCACACCCAAAATAGCCAAAACTTGTTGATAGCCATGAAGAACTCATGTCTCAAACATAGCTTAGGCCCTGTTTGATTGCCACTTAAAAATGATTTCATCTCATTTAACAGTAATGATGTATTAGAGAAAATAGTTTATGTAAATTATGGGTTATCAAAATATGTAAATCATTTTACTCTTTCTGCCAACCCAACTTGTAACTTTGGTTCCATTGTATTGTTTTTTCTTCTGGAATGTAGAATCTCTAATGTTCTTTATGATAGAAAACAAACATTTCCCACTCACCTGACAAAGGATGCATCCAGCTCCTTGGACAAAGTTATCTTGATCATTGACACATGCCTTGTGGTTTCAAGACTAAAAGGTGTACAAAAGACACTTATCAGATACCAATATAATAACCACAACAAAGGAAACAATAATAATAATATTAGTAGTAATAGTTGTAACATACCACAATAATAAGGTATGCACACAATTATATAAAAGACAATGCAACCATCCATTTCAAGTATGTATCTTTAAATTCTCCAATCATTCATTACCTGTATATATTTTCTGGAGATCTGATTTCAGGTACTCCCCCATCACTCCCATACTGAATCTTCTTTGCCCCATGACATCAAGAAGCTCATTCTGCAAAATCATCTACAAACATTGAGAGAAAGCAATCACTTGGCTTGGTCAGGTTTGTCCAACTGCATATAAACAAAAGAAATTAGGTGAAAAATGGAAAAGACAGATGAATTTATAGGATTCAAGTTTTAAAGCTCTCCATTGTCAAAGACAAACTTCCACTAATGATGCAATAAAGTGCCCCATCACCATCCATTTTTGTTCTTCTTCTTCTTCTTCCTTTTTTTTTTCTAATTAATGCAATATCTGTCTATGATTGACAAATGGTCATATTAGTGAAATAGTTTGTTTTCTTTGTTGTGCTTGTAATCGCATGCTTATGCGCCAGACCCTCATCAAGGGGGCTGTTATGTATTTGAGCTATTATATCACGATGGTGCTTTTCTCTATAATGCACGCATGTCATGATGTTCCACATATTACATTGAGGAATCTGTCTACCGTACATGTGCCGCACGAGTGTGTGACCATAGCAATTGTTGGCCTATCACGTGGGTGGGCTGTAGCTCAATGTTTGGATTTTGATAGCCATTTGATAAGTAGTCTGCGAATGGATGGTTTAAAAAAGGTGGAGCAGACTTCCTCATTCAACAAGGAAAGTTTACAATGAGAAAATGATTAAAATCATCCAACTGCTATTGTTCTCTTGGTCATTGCTCCACAAACATGATTACCTGTGTACCACATGTACTAGGACATCCGTCCTGATCACCATAGATGTGAATCAATAGCTTATATATATGTGTATACATACATATATATATATATATATATATATATATATATATATATATATATATATATATAGAGAGAGAGAGAGAGAGAGAGAGAGAGAGAGAGAGAGAGAGAGAGCAATTTTTTTACCAAAGGCGACAAAGAATACACATTTGAAATGGGATGAATGATGAATATGGGTATGTACACTTTTCTTGAGCTATATCCCATTTTTGAGATGAAGATTTTTCTTCGCTTTAGGAAAACGGGTCAAATGTGAAGACAACTAACACAGGAAAGACCTTATAAAAATTTGATCATGGCGATGGTTAGCTTGGAACTGTTAGCTTATGTTAAATTTATGCAGAAGTCTTGGTGCCTTTTTTTCCCCCCCATTAAATATGGTTTTTGACCATTGTCTATTTGTTGGTCATCATCTAATATGGAGTATTTGGTAGGGTGGAATGTAAGATCACCATTTTGGATTATCAATCAATGGGCCCCACATTTCTGATCAACAAATTGCATGCTCAGTTACTGCAGCAGCTGCATCATGACATTTCCATGTTAGTTTACCCGATCCAGGTCCCTCGTGATATGCCCATGAGAAGTTAAAGTTATTTAAAGACTAAACTCCAATGATAGTCATAGATGAATGTGTTTAGAATTAGGTTCGTGAATGGGTGAAAAATAATAATAATAATAAATTTTTTTTTTGTAAGGTGCAGGTTCAAAATGAACCCCATGGTTAATCAGGATCTGGTTATAACAGATAGGGAGTGGATGACACTAAGTTTTTCGAACCCTCATTTTATTTCTGGAATCAGAAGTTTTGTGAAGTTTGCACGAGAACACCTTCCTGGTAGAGAAACCATTCTTTGTCCATGTGCCACTTGTAGATGTTTACGATTATCAGTTTCTTTGGATGATTTGGAAATACATCTAATGAAAAATGGATTCGACTTAAGCAATAGGGTTTGGGACATACATGGTGAGCATGTAGCACCTAAGCGTACTGAATATGCATCAAGTTCCCAACAGTACCACAATGTCTTGAACTTAAATGAGGTTCACAACACGATTGTTCAAGAACTCGGTGGTAATAACCTAGATGAAGTTGTACAGGATGAGCCGAATGTGACCCCTGTAGTCGAAGGCGTCTTTGGGGAAAATGAAACTGATGAGTTTGAAGAAAATCTACGAGACGCAATGGCTGAGCTATACCCAGGGGCCCAAGATTTCACCGTGCTAACTTTTATTGTACAACTTTTCAAATTAAAGGTGAACCATGGATGGAGCGAAAAAAGCTTTACAAAGCTCCTTCAACTACTAAAGAAGGTGTTACCTTCCGGTAACAAGGCCCCTACTAATACCTACCAAGCGAAGAAGATCATTACAAAGTTGGGTCTTGATTATGTGAAGATCCATGCTTGTTCAAATGACTGTATCTTGTACTAGAAAGAGAACGAGATGAAAACCAGTTGTTCAACTTGTAAAGCTCCTAGGTTCAAGATAGAAATGAATGTTGGGAAAAAATAATCTAAAGTACCTGTCAAGGTATTAAGGTATTTTCCATTAACACCATAGCTACAAAGAATATTCAGTGTGCCATGGTTAGCGAAAGAAATGTCCTGGCACTCAACTAGAAAATTGCAACATGAAAAGATGGAGCATCTAGCTGATTCTATTGCATGGAAGAATCTCGATGAGAAGTATATGGATTTTTCAGCTGAGCCTCGCAATGTTCGATTAGGCCTGGCTACAGATGGGTTTAACCCATTCGGTGCTTTGACTGCAGCTTATAGTTCATGGCCCGTTATGTGTGTGACGTACAACCTTCCACCAAAGTTTTGCATAAAACCTCAGTTTACTATGTTGACTTTGCTCATTGAGGGACCACAACAACCAGGAAAGGATATTGATGTTTATTTACAGCCATTGATTGATGAATTGTAAGACTTATGACATAAAGGGGTCACGACGTTTGACACATACCATAAAAATAAATTCAAGATGCGTGTCGTTTTGCTCTGGACAATCAATGACTTTTCAGCATATGGTAATGTTTCTAGATGTAGGACTAAGGGTAAGTATGGTTGTCCTATATATGGTCTCAACATAGATTCCTTAGGACTCCAATCTGGAAAGAAGCATGTTTATATGGGTCACAGACGATGGTTGCCAATGTCAGACCAGGCAAGGAAGGACACAAGTGCTGGCACATTCAATAAGAAGGTGGAGATACGATAACAACCCATTTGTCTGGACAGGATTGAGGTCGAAAGACAGACTGCGAACCTGAATGATCCGAAAAATTTTGTGCCAAGACCCGAGTACTACCTCTATTTTCCTTAGAAGTCATTTGTGGGTTAATTAGCGCTAAACTCGATTGCTTATGAAATTAGCATCAATCACTTTAAATTTGATCTGTAGGACTCAAAATCTGTAGTATCGTTAGCGCTATGTTACTCTGAAATCTGGGATTCAACACTAAATCCAGTTGCTGTCGGGAATTTTTAGAAGCTTTGGATCGAACCTGGACCACGCGTCGAAAGTCCGATAACGATGATCTTAGATAGTTATGGTCACCATGTTGGAATGGAGTGTTGGTTCAGATGGGGCCCTATGATTTTGTGGCCGGTTATGTGTCCCAAACATTCCTGACTTGAGACGGGAGGTTCTCGAGTTAGCCCATAGTTCTAAGATTGCGATGCATCCAGGTAGCACAAAGATGTATCAGGATATGAGAAATCTTATTGGTGGGACAACATGAAGGTTCACATTGCTGAGTTTATATCTCGTTGTCTCACGTGCCAGCAGGTCAAGGCAGAGCATCGCCGACCTCCTGAGCTGCTTCAGCCCATGCCCATAGCAGAATGGAAGTGAGACTTCATCTCTATGGATTTTATTTCTGAGTTGCCAAGAACGAGGAAGGGACATGACTCTATTTGGGTGATCGTCGACCGATTGACGAAGTCGGCTCATTTCTTACCGATCAGAGTCACAAACTCTGCAGACGAGTTGGCTAGGTTGTACATCAAGGAGATTGTACGTCTGCATGGAGTTCCCTTGGAGATTGTGTCTGATAGAGACATACATTTCACGTCTATCTTCTGAACTCGTATACAGGAAGCGATGGGTGTGAAATTGAAGTTTAGCACCGCGTTTCATCCGCAGACAGATGGGCAGACGGAACGTGTGAATCAGATTCTGGAAGACATGTTGCGAGCTTGTGTTTTGGATTTCAAGGACAGTTGGGATGATTGTCTCCCTTATGCAGAGTTCGCGTATAATAACAGTTTCCAGGCGAGTATCGGCATGGCTCCCTACGAGGCATTGTATGGTCGCCCGTGCAGAGCACCGCATTGCTGGGCAGAAGTTGGCGAGCGTAGTTTGATTGGCCCGGAGTTGGTGCAGGTGACTTCAGAGAAAGTTGACATTATTCGACGTCGACTTCTGACAGCCCAGAGCAGGTAGAAGAGTTACGCTGATACGAGGCGGCGACCGCTTGAGTTTGAGGTTGGAGACCATGTATTTCTTAAGGTTTCCCCTATGAAGGGAGTTCTGCGGTTCGGTAAGAAGGGAAAGCTCATGCCGAGATTTATTGGTCCATTTCAAATTCTGGATCGAGTGGGAGCGGTAGCATACCGCCTTGCTTTGCCCACACCACTTGCGGGCGTGCATAACGTATTTCATGTTTCTATGCTGAAGAAGTACGTTCCTGATCCTTCGCATATTATCAGTTGGGAGCAGGTGCAGTTGAGCGAGGATGCCACATATGTACTGCGACCGACGCGTATCCTACATAGGAAGGAGCAGGTATTGTGTAGCAAGGTTATCCCTCTTTTGAAAGTACTGTAGACGCATCATAGTGAAGAAGAGGCTACTTAGGAGACTGAAGTTGAGGTCAGAAAGAACTACCCTCAGATCCTTGAGGAATATGAGAAGGTACGAATTTCGAGGATAAAATTTTTCTTTAAGGGGGGTAGATTGTAATGACCCGAAAAATTTTGTGCCAAGATCCGAGTACTACCTCTATTTTCCTTAGAAGCTATTTGTGGGTTAATTAGTGCTAAACTCGATTGCTTGTGAAATTAGTATTAATCACTTTAAATTTGATCTGCAGGACTTAAAACCTGTAGAATCGTTAGCGCTATGTTACTCCAAAATCTAGGATCCAACACTAAATCCAGTTGCTCTCAGGAATTTTTAGAAGCATTGGATTAGACCTAGACCGCGCGTCGAAAGTTCGATAGCGATGATCTTAGACAGTTATGGTCACCTTGTTGGGCTTGACCATCACCTTAGAAATCAAGTCCAGATGATGTCCTGAGTCGATTTGCTTGAGTCCGGAGTGAAGAGGGTGAGAACGGTGAGAAATTAAATATGATTTTATGAAATCTGAGTCGTGTCGCTTGCGCGATGATTTTAAGCAATCTGACCGTTGGATTCTGACCCAATTTCACCCTCGGATCAGGGAAGATGGCCCAAGCATGTCATAGTGCTTGTGGACCTGATCGAGTTTCGGTGACCGTTGAATTAAGAGTGGTCCGCCACGGCTGATCTGTAAATCCGATCGGTACGAAAACTCAGCCTGACCTAGATCCATGGTCAGTGAGCTTAAGTCCGACCGCATGTGGAGAAAGGACCACCAGAAGTGTTCCGTTGGATCGAGAGAGGCTTGATTTGGTTATAACCTAAGTATACCTTAGCCTTAGGGCTATTTTCATCTATTTTAGGCCTATATAAAGACCTTAAAACCCTCACTCTCTTTTCCATACGAATTTCTTAACCCTAGCTAAGAAAGAGAGAGGAAAAGAGAAAGAAAGTGAGAGAGAAGTTGGTGAATCATCTTAAGATTCTTTCCTGTTACTCTACATCCTTAAACCATCACTTTTGAATTGTTATTCCGGCGATTCTAAGTTCCTTCTTGGGTAAGTTAATCTAACCCTAATCTGTTTTAGAGCTTAGAATAGTCTATGTGTTGTTATAGCTCATTTCTATTCTTGCCTTAGGTTATCTAGTCGCCGTTGACGAAGACATATCATCTGAATCAGTTCGGTGCGCTTTTTCTGGTTTAAGGTGCGGACTATATTCGTATAGGTTATGGTTTTCAAGGCTTTCAATACCAGTTAATGGTTTATTCTTGTTGTGGGTGCAATTTCACATGCCAAATGCTATGTTTATATTGCGTTCCTGATATGTATGTTATATTGAGATTTGTGTATTCTATGTATATGTAGGAAGTATCGTATACGTATAAAATATGAACATGTACTTGCCATAATTAACTGTTGTGTATTTGTGCTAGTTGTATGTGTGTCAACTCCTTGGCAAAAGGAATTGTCCAAATGCGTGTATTCCAACATACGTCATATATGTTGAACTATGTAGTCCAAGTGTTTGTAGAAATGTTAAATGGGCTAATGTGTAATACGTTATCCTATTTGTGGGCATTGAGAAGAGATTCTCAACTCTCCTATTGGTGTGTATGATTTCTTACATTCAATTTACATTCTTTGTTCTTTAAGTTCAGGCACTACTTATGTTGAAATCCATGTTAAGTGATATTCTTCAAATGCTCACATACTGTGTGATTTGAATTATTGTTCTATTACTGTTCTAAATTGTATATGCATATCTGTTATAATGGAATATGTTTGGGATTAGGAAATAGTCCAGGAAATCGGTAATCGGCCTTAAGTTTATGGCTGAGGTTGCTTTCGCCACGAAGGACGTGATTTGACGAACCTGAGTCGTATTAGAGTTGTTGACAGTGGTTTGGCCACACGGAGTGTTTGCGCACTCTATGTCGTTCAACCCAACGTGCGCTCGTGCTAGTCGAGTTCGTCAAGTAACCTGATTGTTCGATGTATGTTCACCATGTATGGACGCTATTGTTTGAATCTAGGGTACCAAACTTACCGATAAAATCCCGTTAACCGTTGTACCTTGATCCACTAAGACTCATGAGCCGGACATGGTGGTATGGGACACCGTGGTCGAGCTGTCAGCCTACGCTGGGGTGACGAGCCTCCCCGTAGTGACTAGTGAGCACACCAGACTCATGAGCCGATTATGGTGGTATGGGACACTATATTCATGCTGTCGGCCTACATTGATTGGTGACGAGCCCTTTGTAGTGACCTTAAGCATACCTGGATACTGCATTAAGGCGACGAGCCTTAGAGTAGTAATGAAGGTATGATAGGCGTGCATTGATTGGTGACGAGCCCTTTGCAGTGACCTAAAACCATATGATCGTATGAGATGGCCTAGGACTGACGACCCTAGAATGGATCACTGTGTGGAAATTGATATGAGGAAGGCACCTTAGCTTCCCAATCCTGCTGTATGAAAAGGACTAATAACAACTTGGAAATCATGTTCATGCACCGCATTTGCATGTGCATGGAAGTCATTGGCACTGCGGGAGGTTGTCATGCGTAACGTAAGATAAAGACACCGAGGGAGTAAGGCGAGGGCATGCATCATTTATACATACATCCTTGCACTAACAAGAGTAATTATGACATATTTGATTGTTCTGCTTTATCATTACTGCTTGATTGAATTGATAACATGTTAACCTTTGCTTTATTATTCCACTGAGTTGATCACTCACTCCTACGTTCTGGGGCGGTGTTTAAACACCAACCAGACTGTATTAAATACAGATGTTGACGCGACCCCTAAGGCAGAGCAGGAGTTCGAGGATGATGAGGCCGCATTTTCTTTTATGCAGTTCTTAGGCGGGTTCATGTGAACCATGTCCTGATGTGCAGAAATTCTGGGTTTTCTTTTGGGAATAGATGAATTTCATTTTGATGCTTGTATTTTTTGATAGCACCACTTGTAAGTATGACCTGGCATGTATACGTATTTCAGGGACTTACACCTGTACACATATTTTTTTAAGTCTTCCGCTTGCGTCCTTCACTTATCCCTGAATTATGTTGCAGTTTGGCGTAATCTATTCCATATTTTATGAAATTATACAGACAACATACATCCATCATTAAATATGTTGCATAAGTGATGTTTTAAAACTTGGGAGCTGAGTTATGCTCGACCCTCGAATTTCAGGGCGTTACAGCGAACCTGAATGTGCAATGGGGGAAGACTGAGAAGAGGAATATGAGGGGTATTGATGGAGGCCGACAAGAGCTAACGGGTGATGTTGAATCACCGTGGTTCTTCAAATGGTCTATATTATTTGATCTGGAGTATTGGAAAGATATTCCAGTGCGTCACAACCTTGATGTTATGCATGTCGAGAAAAATATATGTGAAATCCTTACCGCCTTGTTGTTGAACACACCTGGCAAGGCCAAAGATGATGCTAATGCACGCAAGGATCTAAAATGGTTGGGAATTAAGAAGCGTCTATGGCTAAAAAAGAGCAATGGCAAGATGATTCAGAAACAAGGTCCTTTTTGTTTAAGAAAAGAAGAGAAAAAGCTTTTCATCCAAGCTTTGCATGACCTGTGTAAGCCAATCTATTTTAGTGCGAATTAGAAGACCATCATAAAGGGAGATTGCGTGGATTTAAAGGGAATGAAGTCTCATTCTTACCATGTGTTGATGCAACATTTGCTCCCAGTTCTCATCCAGCATGCATTTAGGGATAGGAAGGTCATTCGTCCTATAACTACAAGCTTTTGCACCTTCTTTAATGCCTTGTGCTCGACAATAGTAGACGTTTAAACGCTCCTCACTCTTGAGAGGGGTATGGCTAGGACGTTATGTCAGCTTGAGATTATATGCCCTCCATCTATATTTGTCGTGATGATGCATCTGTCGATCCACTTGGCTTACAAGGCTTGCATATGTGGTCCTGTATACTATCGATGGATGTATCCATTTGAAAGGTATGCTATAAGTTTAGTAAGAATAATCTGGCTTAACATCTACGGTTGTATGTATTTGTAATGTATCATTATCTTTGTTAAGTTCATGAAGACATTCAAGGCCTATGTCCGTAACATGACGTGACCTGAGGGTTGCATTGCAGAACAATATATCCAAGAGGAGACAATTATATATTGCAACCAATGCAGAGGAAAACAAAAAACAAGCCTCTTGAAAAAATTGGAAAACGGTTTGATGGAGTCATTTCAGGACTATAAAAGTTGCAAGATGTTGTTGATGATGGTAACATTGATGATGATGTTGGTCCAATAGGTTCATGTCAAAGTGTTATCCTAGCGGGTATCGGATACAAACAGGCTCGTACATGGGTACTGAAGAGTCATCCCAGTTATGATGTGTGGGAAGTGTATGCACAATTAGCTCATTTGTATATATCTTCTTTACTTTATGTGATTTCAATATAACAATGGTATCAAATAACGGGCAGGAAGCACAAAGATTTCTTTCATTGATGTTACAGGAAGACCAACAGGGTGCCTAACGAGGATGAATTCATACCTTGGTTGAAGAGGCAACCAGCGTTTAGCGAATCTAACAATAAAGAATTTAAAGATATAGTGAGAGGACCTCTATTTTTTTGTACTAAATACAATAAGTATTGTATTAATAGTTTTCTCTTTGTCACTAAGGACTATGAGGAGAATAAAATGAACCAAAACAGTGGGGTTATGACAGAGGGTATGACCACCTTCCGATCTAGTACTAAGGATATGAATACAGTGGATGAAAATCAACCTTACTACGGAGTCCTTTGTAGAATTATCCAATTGAAGTACAGAACAGGGTACAAGCCCCTCCTATTTAAGTGTGATTGGGTGAAGGTGACACATTATGGTGTTTCTTTTGATGTCGAAGTGAATCTGAGATTAGTAAATTTGTCCAGTCTTTACAGTTCAGACAAATTGGGTGACGAGCCGTTCATTCTTGCGGAGCATGCCACACAAGTTTTCTACTCCAGAGATCTAAAAAATCCTAAATGGCATGTGGTATTGGAGGTTCTAAAAAAGATTTTTATCGAAGAAGAGACTTGCCATCTATCAGAATGATTTAAGGATGTAATTGATGCCGATGCAGGACCTAATCTCACCTCATTAGTAATTGTTGATGAGTTGATATTTAATGAACCTAAAGACATCAGTGTTGTAGTCGAGAAAACAAAGAAAAGAAAGCGACCAAGGAGAATCTCTTGAATTGTTTATATTTTCTAAGCATGTAACAATATGATAATTCTTGGAGGAAATCCAATCAAGGTATGGTTAATGTAGTGAATTGTTTGTACTTTATCTGTTATCCAAATTATTGTATTAATCATTAGTGTTTTTGTTTTATTTTATTTTATTTAATTTAAACAGGCACATGGATTCACAACCAAAGGCATTGGGTGTGCACTTGACCGAGACTACAAATGCGAGCAAGACCAAAGGTAATATGATAGTTCTCCTTAATTAGATATGTAAATTTCAATTTTCTTATATATTGGTGGTAGTCAATGATGTGTATATATAACTGTTATTCTTTTGATGTTGTTGTGCCAGCTTCTTCTTCTTCGTCTAGAAATGAGGTCTTACTAGGGGTGCTTTTTTACATGAACAACCTGATAGGAAAAAAGTTCTAATGACGAATGTATTCAGGCAACCGAATGAGATTGTCCTGAACAAAAGCAATTTGCATCACATATTGGTATCCTCACCCGTAATCATATCCCAATCATATACCGGGACTTTTGCCAGGTGCCTCATGTACACATTCAAATGATCATAGAGTCATTGTCACGGGCTTATGAGTTTGAGGGTTAAAGTTGGGATGCAAGTCTTGATTACATTACAAAACGCATCAATGAAGCATGGAGGAATTACAAGAGAAGATTGAATACAAAGGCTACGGAGAAAAACCGTAGCAAAAGCCCTTTTGCTACGGATATGATCCGTAGCACGTCCGCCGCTATTGGTGCGGTAGCTAAAGACCCAGCTACGGACTAAATCCGTAGTAATAGATACAAATTACTACGGATATAGTCCGTAGCAATAAAGATAACTACGGATATAGTCCGTAGCAATAGATGCCAATAGCTACGGACAAAAGCCGTAGCTATAGCTACAGATTATATTTCTACCTATTTTTTTAAAAATTGTCATAATACGACCTGTTTCCATTGCAAGAACCTGCTGTCATTGATAACTCATCTAAGCTTAATGCTGATAGAAATAGTACATAAAATGCAATCAGAAAAAAATGAAACGATGCATTTATTACAAATAGCAATCAAATCATATAATGCATCCTACATTCACATTTCTAAATAAACAATACTTCACTTTGCTCAACCTATCATAAGAATTACAACTAAGGCGTGCCCTCATGTATAAGAAACAAATACACTCCAACACAGTAAACACCCTCTATATGCATTCAATAATGCTCACATTTTTACAGAATTTTCTTCCTTCAGACGGTCAATTTCAGCAAATGTAGAAGATGGAACTTCTTCTTTCCTTGAAACTGCAAATGTAACTTCTATGGACTTCGACACAAGATCACTTTCATCCTCCACTGACTTCTTTAGTTTGTCAGCCTGTATAAAATAGCATTTGTAGACACAATCAATCAAGCATGCCTTTATACACATCTCAAAAGGAAGAAAGAAAAAAAAACACTTATATATGGAGAAATTTTAGGTTTAAGAAATCGGGTTCGGGTTTGAGATCGGGTTTAGTTTGGGTTTTCAAGTTTAGGTTTAGGTTAAGGAGTTGAGATTAGGATTAGGTGTAGGTTTAGGTTTAAGGATTTGAGAATACATTTAGGTTTTAAGTTTATGTTTAGATTTTAAGTTATAGGTTATAGCTTTAGGGAATTGAGAATAGGTTAAGGTTTAGGTTTAGGAAATCGGGTTCGGGTTTGGGATCGGGTTTAGGTTTGGGTTTTCAAGTTTAGGTTTAGGTTTAGGTTAGGGAGTTGAGATTAGGATTAGGTGTAGGTTTAGGTTTAGGGATTTGAGAATACATTTAGGTTTTAGGTTTAGGTTTAGGTTTTAGGTTTAGGTTAAGGTTAGGTTTTAGGTTATAGGTTATAGGTTATAGGTTATAGGTTAAGGTTTAGTTTATAGGTTTTAGTTTAGGTTAAGGTTATAGGTTTAGGTTTAGGTTAAGGTTAAGGTTTAAGTTTAGGTTATAGGTTATAGGTTATAGGTTAAAGCTTTAGGGAATTGAGAATAGGTTAGGGTTTAGGTTTAGGAAATTGGGTTCGGGCTTGAGATCGGGTTTAGTTTGGGTTTTCAAGTTTAGGTTTAGGTTAAGGAGTTGAGATTAGGATTAGGTGTAGGTTTAGGTTAAGGAGTTGAGATTATGATTAGGTGTAGGTTTAGGTTAAAGGATTTGAGAATACCTTTAGGCTTTAGGTTTAGGTTTAGGTTTAGGTTATAGGTTTAGGTTAAGGTTTAGGTTTAATTTATATGTTATAGGTTATATGTTATCGCTTTAAGGAATTGAGAATAGGTTAAGGTTTAGGTTTAGGAAATCGGGTTTGGGTTCAGGATCGGGTTTAGGTTTGGATTTTCAAGTTTAGGTTAGGGAGTTGAGATTAGGATTAGGTGTAGGTTTAGTTTTTGGGATTTGAGAATACATTTAGGTTTTATGTTTAAGTTTAGGTTTTAGGTTAAGGTTTAGGTTTAGGAAATCGGGTTTGGGTTCAGGATTGGGTTTAGGTTTGGGTTTTCAAGTTTAGGTTTAAGTTTAGGTTAGGGAGTTGAGATTAGGATTAGGTGTAGGTTTAGGTTTTGGGATTTGAGAATACATTTAGGTTTTATGTTTAAGTTTAGGTTTTAGGTTATAGGTTTAGGTTTAGGTTAAGGTTAGGTTATAGGTTATAGGTTAAGGTTTAGGTTATAGGTTTTAGTTTAGGTTAAGGTTATAGGTTTAGGTTTAGGTTTAGTTTTAGGTTTAGGTTATAGGTTAAAGCTTTAGGGATTTGAGAATAGGTTAAGGTTTAGGTTTAGGAAATCGGGTTCGGGTTTGAGATCGGGTTTAGTTTGGGTTTTCAAGTTTAGGTTTAGGTTAAGGAGTTGAGCTTAGGATTAGGTGTAGGTTTAGGTTTAAGGATTTGAGAATACATTTAGGTTTTAGGTTTAGGTTTAGGTTATGGGTTATATGTTTTGGGGAGTTGAGAATTGGTTAAGGTTTATGTTAAGGAAATCGGGTTCGGGTTCAGGATCGGGTTAAGGTTTGGGTTTGCAAGTATAGTTTAGGTTTAGGGTAGGGAGCTGAGATTAGGATTAGGTGTAGGTTTAAGTTTAGGGATTCGAGAATACATTTAGGTTTTAGGTTTAAGTTTAGGTTATAGGTTATAGGTTTAGGTTTAGGTTTTAGGTTTAGGTTAAGGTTAGGTTATAAGTTATAGGTTATAGGTTAAGGTTTAGGTTATAGGTTTTAGTTTAGGTTAAGGTTATAGGTTTAGGTTTAGATTAAGGTTTACGTTATAGGTTATAGGTTAAAACTTAAGAGAATTGAGAATAGGTTAAGGTTTAGGTTTAGAAAATCAGGTTCGGGTTTGAGATCGGGTTTAGTTTGGGTTTTCCAGTTTAGGTTTAGGTTAAGGAGTTGAGATTAGGATTTGGTGTAGGTTTAGGTTTAAGGATTTGAGAATACATTTAGGTTTTAGGTTTAGGTTTAGGTTATAGGTTATAAGTTTAGGTTAAGGTTTAGGTTTATGTTATACGTTATAGCATTAAGGAATTGAGAATAGGTTAATGTTTAGGTTTAGGAAATCGGGTTCGGGTTCGGGTTCGGGATCGGGTTTAGGTTTGGGTTTTCAAGTTTAGGTTTAGGTTTAGGTTTGGGAGTTGAGATTAGGATTAGGTGTAGGTTTAGGTCTAGGGATTTGAGAATACATTTAGGTTATTGGTTTAGGTTTAGGTTTTTGGTTTAGGTTAAGGTTAGGTTATAGGTTATAGGTTATTGGTTAAGGTTTAGTTTATAGGTTTTAGTTTAGGTTAAGGTTATAGGTTTAGGTTTAGGTTAAGGTTAAGGTTTAGGTTTAGGTTTAGGTTATAGGTTATAGGTTATAGGTTAATGCTTTATTGAATTGAGAATAGGTTAAGGTTTAGGTTTAGGAAATTGGGTTCGGGTTTGAGATCGGGTTTAGTTTGGGTTTTCAAGTTTAGGTTTAGGTTAAGGAGTTGAGATTAGTGTAAGTGCTATAGTTTATATCCCTGTAAGTTGTCAAATTTGTGGTGACAAAATCTCTGTTATGTTTTATATAACCTGCTTAAGTGAAGCTCTCTCAAGGATCAACATTCATGACTTCATGAACAAACTAAGCTCACATCAAGCAAAGCTCTCAAGTACAAGACTCAAGATCTTGAATGCAAGAGCTGCTCACAAAACAAGACTCAAGCCGAAAAGAAAGTACAAGGCAAGACTCAAGTTGAAAGTCAAGCTGAACTCAAGACTCAAGTTGAAAGTCAAGCTGAACTCAAGACTCAAGCTGAAACTCAAGCCACTTTCATGATTGAGCTACTTCAAGGTTTAGTCTACATCAAGACTTCAAGGCTCATTCTTCATGGTCTCTTGTTTCAATGTCCATACTTCATGATTGAGGTTTGTTTGACCATAGGATGACCTTAGAAGTAGGTCATTTCGGATACATAAGTCGAATGTTATTTTACATGTGATTGGTCTGTTCTTCGACCAGTCTTAGGTCTGCTTCGACTAGTCCTAGACTTGCTTCGACCAGTCTAAGAAAATCCTCGACCAGTCGTAAGTTTGTTACAAATTCCGGATAAAATCTGTTAGCCTTCGACTAGTCCTGGAATCTGTTCGACCAGTCGTAGGAACAGTGTTTCTGCATCTTCGACCAGTCGTAGAATCTACGACTCGAAGTCCAGCGAACTTTTGCAGGACCTACGACCAGTCGAAGGAAACCTACGACCAGTCGTAGGTGACCTACGACCAGTCGTAGAACGGTCAAAGCAAATCCCGCCGGATTTTTCAAATATCTGTTATGGCTTCGACTAGTCGAAGAGCACTCTAGACCAGTCGAAGACCTGATCTTTTCACCTATAAATAGTGCACGAATCTCAGAAGAAATCATCGATTTAATTAAAGTATTCACGCCAATCTTCGTCGAACTTCTGAGAGATAATTTTGTGCTCCATCTAAGCTAAGTGTGCTTATTTAATATCTTCTTTCCTTAGCTTTATTTTAATTGATTTTGTTTCTTATATTCCAATCTGATTTGATAAAGAGGAATTGTTATTCCCTTTCTTTGGAATCAAAATCAATTAAGGCAAGCCCTATTTGGTTTAATTTAAAATCTATTAGAATTAGAACCATTGTAATCGAGTACTGGACATTGAACTTGGACATTCAATCATCTACTCTGACTTGGTTCTACCGGGCTGCTACAACGAAGAAGATATTCAGGTATTTTACATATTGTAAATTCCTTTCTAATATTTTGGTTTCTTTCAAGATTTGCCAGAAAAATCTTGTTATATTGGTTATCTGAGGAAAGCCAGGAAAACTCAGAAGTGGGGTTTTTTAATTGTGTAAGCCCACATACAAAGACACAATTGTAAGGGTTTTGGGTGAACCTGGGAAAACCTATCTTTAGTGAACGCTAATATCCCCTGTGTGAGGATATTAGGAGTGGAGTAGCTTTTTGTGTGGCTGTTGGATAACAGTTGGTGAACACACAGGCGAACCACTATAAACCTTGTATTGTGGTTGATTGTTTTACTCTTCTAATTTTTATTCTTTTTGTGGGATGTATGTATGGTGGTGAATGTTGTAATTATTTCAAGCTTTGTGAGAATGTTGTAATAGCTTAGAATTTACTTTCTGCTATTCCTTTATAAGCTTGATTTTCAATTTCATTTTGAAAGTTGTTCCAGCAAGGTTGCCCTGCCATTTTTATGGTGTATGGCTGTCCCTAGAACAATACATCTTTAATTACAAGTTATTTCAATTCAGTTCATATTTGTTTTTGTATTCCTCTTCGATTTGAGACTTGATACAAAGACCTTTCTAGAAATAAGGTTGTCCTACCATAAACTCTGTTTTTGGTGTAAGGTTGTCCTTAGAATAACGTTTGTATCAACCTCTCAAGATCTGAATTTTGAGGTTGTTTTTCTATTCTGCATTATTATTTAATTTGGCTATCATTTTCTTTATTATTCCGCTGTTATAAGTTTTTATTTGGCATTGTCCTATTCACCCCCCCTCTAGGACATATAGCATATAGCTTGGCCTTTTCAAGTGGTATCAGAGCCTAATAGCTCCTTTTAATTCTTGGATTTAATTCCTGAGCTAATGATTTAAGCTATTCAGATGTCAAATTTTGATAGCCTTTCAGTCACTAGGCCTCCACCCTTTGATGGCTCCAACTATGCTTATTGGAAAGCCATAATGAGGATCTTCCTCAAATCAATGGATGAAAATGTGTGGCAAGCCACAGTGACTGAATGGAATCCTCCTATCATGGAAGTTACTGGGGTTGATGGTTCAAAGTCTATGAAAACCACACCATATTACCAATGGACCACCCTTCAGAAAAGTGAGAGTAGTGCAAATGCTAAAGCACTAAATGCAATTACTTGCGCACTATCACCGGATGAGTTCAAAAGAATCATTTCCTGTGATACTGCAAAGCAAGCTTGGGATACATTAGAAATGACACACGAGGGTACTACAATTGTCAAAAAATCTAAAGTCCAACTCCTCACAACCAGATTTGAAGAAATTCATATGGAGGAAAATGAGATGTTTATGGACTTTTACACTAGATTGAATGACATTGTAAACTCAATGTGGGGTCTTGGCGATAAAATCCCAAAAAGTAAAGTATGTGCAAAAATATTACGCTCACTTCCTGAACGGTTCAATTCTAAAGTAACCGCAATCCAGGAACTTCGTGATACGGATAATATGAGGGTTGAAGAACTAGTTGGTTCTCTACAAACCTACGAGTTAAACTTTAAAGCTCCTAAAGGTAAATCTATCGCTCTAAAATCTTCTAAATGTAGTTCAGAAGAAAATTCTGATTCAGAAGATGACATGGCTCTTTTAGCTAAAAAATTTTACAAAATTTTCAAAAGCAAGAAAAGAGTTGATTTTCAAAAATCAAATGACAAAAAGAAGTTTAGACCCAAATCTCGAAAATCTTTGAAAGATAGTCAATGTTACAACTGTCTAGAATATGGGCACTTAGCAAATAGATGTCCTAAAAGGGACAAACCCAAGAAGAAGGGTATGTTGGCTACATGGGATGAATCATCTGATTCTGAAGGTTCTTCTGAATCAGAAGATTCTGAAATCGAGTCGGGCAATGAGGTCAAAGCTCTTATGACTCTAGCCAAATTCACATTTTCAGATAATGACTCTACGAGTGAAGAAAATCTGAATAGTGAATGTGAAAATGAAGATGATCTTCAAGATGCTTACAATGCCCTATATAAGGAAAGTTGTAAAATTGCTGTCAAACTTAAACTTCAAAAAGAAAAGTTTTCTAAACTCAAAAATTGTTTTGAATCGCTTGTCTTAGAAAAATCACAAATTTCAGATAATTTTGAAAAATCAAAATGCGATTTGGAATTTAAAAACTCTCAAATTGTTGATTTAAAATCTGAAATTGAGAAACTTAAAACTGAAGTTTCCTCTCTTCTGAGTTTAAAGGACACATGGAAATATGCCCAAGGTGATCCAAAGTTAGAAAAATTGTTATCCGGATCAAGAAAATGTGGCGATCGATCCGGGTTGGGCTATGATAAAAATCAACCTCCTAAACAAAAGTATACTCCTCCTATATTTGTTAAAGGAGAGTCCTCAAACTCAAAAGGGAAAAGTACTTATCAAGATTTTTCTAAAAATTCAAAAACTTTTCAAAAACCTAGAAACAGCCATATCAACTTTAATCAGAATCGAAATCCACTAGCTGAAAAGATAGTTGATTTACTCAAGGAGCTATTAAAATCTAACTCTATAGGTCATTCCTACAAATATACACAAAAGAAGACCAACTATGTTCCTAAACCCAAAACAATTATGAAATGGATTCCTAAAGTCACCTGCTTGGTTGCTCACACCGCTTTCAAAGCAACAAGTCATTCAAAGTGGTACCTAGACAGTGGATGCTCCAGGCATATGACAGGTGACAAAGCTTTATTCACCGATCTGAAAGATATGACTGATGGGTCAGTCACATTTGGTGATGGTAGCAACTGCAAGATAATAGGCCAAGGTACGGTTCAACTTTTTAATCTTCCTGTGTTTAAAAATGTTTTATATGTTGAAGGCCTAAAGCACAACTTGCTTAGTATATCACAAATATGTGATAATAACCATAATGTTCGGTTTTCTAATCAAAGCTGTGAGATATTAAATAATAAGGGTTCTGTAATATTAACTGGACGTAGAACGTCTGAAAATTGCTATATTATTAGTGAATCCAGCTCATCTAATCAAACATGTTACATGGTCCATACAGACGAGACTGATTTATGGCACAAACGTCTTGGACATGTACATTATCGAAATTTATATCGATTGAGCAAACGAGAACTTGTAAGAGGTTTACCCAAACTTCAGAAATTAGATAAAATATGTGGTGAATGCCAGATAGGCAAACAAACAAAGAACTCACACAAAAAGGTGAATTCAAATACCACATCAAGACCACTCGAACTTCTCCACATGGATCTGATAGGACCTACCAGAACAGAAAGTCGAGGTGGGAAAAAGTACATCTTGGTAATAGTTGATGACTTTACCAGATTCACTTGGGTAGTCTTCTTAAGGGATAAATCTGAAACCCTTGAAGAAGTAAGAAAAGTTCTCAAAAGGATTCAAACTGAAAAATCTTCTCAAATCAGTAAAATTCGTAGTGATCATGGATCTGAATTTGAGAATAGCAATTTTGAGAAGTTCTGTACCGACCAAGGAATATTACATGAATTCTCTGCTCCCAAAACTCCACAACAAAATGGAATTGTAGAAAGGAAGAATAGGGTGCTTCAAGAAATGGCTAATGTCATGTTGAATAGCATGAAGCTCTCTAAAAATCTTTGGGCTGAAGCAGTCAACATAGCTTGCTATATTATTAACCGAGTCTACACAAAAAAAGATAATAATAAGACGGCTTACGAATTGTGGTTCAATAAAAAGCCTACTGTTAAATACTTTCGAGTTTTTGGCAGCAAGTGCTATATTTTACGTGATCGTGAAAATTTGGGAAAGTTCGATACGAAGAGTGATGAAGGTATTTTTCTAGGATACTCTTTAAACAGTCGAGCTTATAGAGTCCTGAACAAAAGGACTGGTGTGATTCAAGAATCCATTAATGTTGTCATTGATGATCATTTAAACACACCAACTTCTAATTCAGATAATGATGAAGTACTAATCATTGATAAACCTGATACTTCATTAAATCAAACTGATTCTGAGTTGAGGACTGTTAAAGATCATCCAACCACACAAATTCTTGGAAACCCTCTCACTGGTGTTCGCACCCGTAGACAACTTGAGGATATATGTAATTATGTATGTTTTACATCCCAAATTGAACCATCTAACGTAAAAGAAGCGCTTACTGATGAGAACTGGATTGTTGCGATGCAAGATGAACTCAACCAATTCATAAGAAATGATGTTTGGTATCTCGTACCAAGACCTAAAAATAAACACATCATCGGAACAAAATGGATTTTCAAAAATAAGTCTGACGAATGTGGAAATATAATTAGAAACAAGGCTAGACTGGTGGTACAAGGTTATACTCAAATTGAAGGAATTGATTTCGATGAAACCTTTGCGCCAGTAGCACGTCTTGAATCTATCAGACTATTTATATCCATTGCATGTTTTAGAAATATAAAGATCTATCAGATGGATGTGAAAAGTGCTTTTCTAAATGGTGATTTACATGAAGAAGTCTATGTTGAACAGCCAATGGGATTTGAAGATTTCAAAAATATTGATCATGTATATCGGCTTAAAAAGGCACTTTATGGATTAAAACAAGCACCTAGGGCATGGTATGAGAAACTAACAAAATTTCTTTTAACTCATAATTTTCAAATGGGATCTGTTGATAAAACTCTGTTTGTTAAGAAACATAATGATCATATCTTAATGGTACAGATTTATGTTGATGATATCATTTATGGATCAACTTGTACTGACTTGACTACTGAGTTTGCAGATTTGATGAAATCACAGTTTGAAATGAGCATGGTTGGGGAATTGACTTATTTCCTTGGATTGCAAGTAAAGCAACAATCTGAAGGAATATTCATTTCTCAATCTAAGTATGCCTTGAATCTAATTAAGAGATTTGGATTTGAGAATGGCAAGAATTTCGATACTCCTATGAGTACTACCCTGAAACTATCAAAAGACTCTAATGGTAAAAATGTTGACTCAAAACTTTATCGGAGTATGATTGGTAGTTTGTTATATCTAACTGCTAGTAGACCTGATATTTCTCTAAGTGTTGGTATTTGCGCAAGATATCAATCTGATCCAAAAGAATCTCACTTGATTGCTGTCAAGTGAATTATTAGATATGTCGCAAGTACTGTAAATCTTGGTCTCTGGTATCCTCATGAAACCAATGTTCAATTAGCTGGGTACTCGGATGCTGACTGGGCTGGTAATCTAGATGATAGAAAATCAACCAGTGGTGGTTGTTTTTTTATTGGAAATTGTCTAGTTTCCTGGTTTAGTAAGAAACAAAATTCTATATCACTTTCAACAGCTGAAGCTGAGTATATCGCAGCTGGTAATGCATGTACACAGCTTGTTTGGATGCAACGAATGCTAAGTGATTATGGAATTAAACAGAATTCTATGTTATTACATTGTGATAATTCCAGTGCGATAAATATTTCAAAAAATCCTATTCAGCATTCTCGTACTAAGCATATTGACATTAGATTTCATTATATAAGGGAATTAGTAGAAGAAAAAGTTATATCTCTAGAATATATTCCTACTGAAGATCAACGTGCTGATATTTTCACAAAACCTCTTGATAAAAGCAGGTTCAAAAAGATGAAATTTGATCTTGGCATGTGCATTTTAAATTGATAATTTATGCCTTCTTGTATATTATTGTATATATTTGCTAGATTAAATTTCAATTTTTGTGTATATTGCAAGATATTGAATTTTTGGGGTTTGTACGACCAGTCGTGAGTATACACGACCAGTCGTACTACGACCGGTCGTAGATACCCACGACCAGTCGTGGAGCACGGGTTTCACTTCAAATGGTATCTATGCTATCTCAAATGGTACTCAGATTTGTTTGCCATCCTTAATCTGTCATTTCATTCTTCAGTTTCGACTCCATCCTGGTCATAGTGACATTCCATTTGCATACTTTATGACTGTATTGGCTACTCATATGTTAGTCGATATGCCTGTTGATGAAGCACCAATCCATCATCTGATCTTCAACAATACAAATATTAATAAGATGAAGTTGGATCTGCTTCCTGAACAAGGTGGTGGTGGTGGTGGTGGTCCTGAAGAAGCTGGTGTTGATATTAATATGGATGATATTTTTGAGGAACTGGATTCTGACTCTGCTAATGATCCAGATTTTGTACCATCTGATGTTGATGCACGTCTGAGTGCATTAGAAGATAAAGTTGAGAATATTAATGTTAAGTTGGAGAACATGTCTGTTGCTCATGATTTGCAATTCAAATACATGCGCAAATACCTAAGGCGCTTGAACAAAGGCATGCACCAACTTGATCCTTCTATTCCTGCTCCATCTTCAAGTTCTAATTCTGACTAGTTTCTATGAGACTTTTGGGTTGTAAAACTTTATTTCTTTGCTCTTGTTTGCTTGGGTATGAGTTGGATTCTATTTATGTATTATGCTGAATATTTGTTGTTGATGTAATGCTGAATATATGTGATGCTATCTTGAGTATCTCTATGTCACTCTGAATATTTCTTTTGCTATACTCTCTTACTTCCTCATGTTTCCTCTCATGACTTCCTTTATTTAGTTCTCCTTTGTCATATTGTGACAAAAAGGGGGAGAATGGTTTGTTCTTAATGTGATTGTGTGAGGGGAATAGCAGTGGTTATGTTACCCAGGGGGAGTTAGGGGGAGTATATGTTTGATCTTGTTGAATGAAGCTGAGCTGGTTGAATGTTGAAACTGGTTGAATGTTAAATGTTGAATATTGATTTGCATGTATTAACCAGTTGATTTACTTTTGTTTGGTTATGTGTTTTGTCACTAATTTGACAAAGGGGGAGATTGTAAGTGCTATAGTTTATATCCCTGTAAGTTGTCAAATTTGTGGTGACAAAATCTCTGTTATGTTTTATATAACCTGCTTAAGTGAAGCTCTCTCAAGGATCAACATTCATGACTTCATGAACAAACTAAGCTCACATCAAGCAAAGCTCTCAAGTACAAGACTCAAGATCTTGAATGCAAGAGCTGCTCACAAAACAAGACTCAAGCTGAAAAGAAAAAGAAAGTACAAGGCAAGACTCAAGCTGAACTCAAGACTCAAGTTGAAAGTCAAGCTGAACTCAAGACTCAAGCTGAAACTCAAGCCACTTTCATGATTGAGCTACTTCAAGGTTTAGTCTACATCAAGACTTCAAGGCTCATTCTTCATGGTCTCTTGTTTCAATGTCCATACTTCATGATTGAGGTTTGTTTGACCATAGGATGACCTTAGAAGTAGGTCATTTCGGATACATAAGTCGAATGTTATTTTACATGTGATTGGTCTGTTCTTCGACCAGTCTTAGGTCTGCTTCGACTAGTCCTAGACTTGCTTCGACCGGTCTAAGAAATTCCTCGACCAATCGTAAGTTTGTTACAAATTCCGGATAAAATCTATTAGCCTTCGACTAGTCCAGAAATCATTCGACCGATCGTAGGAACAGTGTTTACGCATCTTGACCGATCGTAGAATCTACGACTCAAGTCGGCCAGAACTTTGCAGGACCTACGACTGGTCGAAGGAAACCTACGACGATCGTAGGTGACCTACGACCGATCGTAGAACGGTCAAAGCAAATCCCGCCGGATTTTTCAAATATCATTATGGCTTCGACTAGTCGAAGAGCACTCTAGACCAGTCAAAGACCTGATCTTTTCACCTATAAATAGTGCACGAATCTCAGAAGAAATCATCGATTTAATTAAAGTATTCAAGCCAATCTTCGTCGAACTTCTGAGAGATAATTTTGTGCTCCATCTAAGCTAAGTGTGCTTATTTAATATCTTCTTTCCTTAGCTTTATTTTAATTGATTTTGTTTCTTATATTCCAATCTGATTTGATAAAGAGGAATTGTTATTCCCTTTCTTTGGAATCAAAATCAATTAAGGCAAGCCCTATTTGGTTTAATTTAAAATCTATTAGAATTAGAACCATTGTAATCGAGTACTGGACATTGAACTTGGACATTCAATCATCTACTTTGATTTGGTTCTACCGGGCTGCTACAACGAAGAAGATATTCAGGTATTTTACATATTGTAAATTCCTTTCTATTATTTTGGTTTCTTTCAAGATTTGCCAGAAAAATCTTGTTATATTGGTTATCTGAGGAAAGCCAGGAAAACTCAGAAGTGGGGTTTTTTAATTGTGTAAGCCCACATACAAAGACACAATTGTAAGGGTTTTGGGTGAACCTGGGAAAACCTATCTTTAGTGAACGCTAATATCCCCTGTGTGAGGATATTAGGAGTGGAGTAGCTTTTTGTGTGGCTGTTGGATAACAGTTGGTGAACACACAGGCGAACCACTATAAACCTTGTATTGTGGTTGATTGTTTTACTCTTCTAATTTTTATTCTTTTTGTGGGATGTATGTATGGTGGTGAATGTTGTAATTATTTCAAGCTTTGTGAGAATGTTGTAATAGCTTAGAATTTACTTTCTGCTATTCCTTTATAAGCTTGATTTTCAATTTCATTTTGAAAGTTGTTCCAGCAAGGTTGCCCTGCCATTTTTATGGTGTATGGCTGTCCCTAGAACAATACATCTTTAATTACAAGTTATTTCAATTCAGTTCATATTTGTTTTTGTATTCCTCTTCGATTTGAGACTTGATACAAAGACCTTTCTAGAAATAAGGTTGTCCTACCATAAACTCTGTTTTTGGTGTAAGGTTGTCCTTAGAATAACGTTTGTATCAACCTCTCAAGATCTGAATTTTGAGGTTGTTTTTCTTTCCTGCATTATTATTTAATTTGGCTATCATTTTCTTTATTATTCCGCTGTTATAAGTTTTTATTTGGCATTGTCCTATTCACCCCCCCTCTAGGACATATAGCATATAGCTTGGCCTTTTCAAGTGGTATCAGAGCCTAATAGCTCCTTTTAATTCTTGGATTTAATTCCTGAGCTAATGATTTAAGCTATTCAGATGTCAAATTTTGATAGCCTTTCAGTCACTAGGCCTCCACCCTTTGATGGCTCCAACTATGCTTATTGGAAAGCCAGAATGAGGATCTTCCTCAAATCAATGGATGAAAATGTGTGGCAAGCCACAGTGATTGAATGGAATCCTCCTATCATGGAAGTTACTGGGGTTGATGGTTCAAAGTCTATGAAAACCACACCATATTACCAATGGACCACCCTTCAGAAAAGTGAGAGTAGTGCAAATGCTAAAGCACTAAATGCAATTACTTGCGCACTATCACCGGATGAGTTCAAAAGAATCATTTCCTGTGATACTGTAAAGCAAGCTTGGGATACATTAGAAATGACACACGAGGGTACTACAATTGTCAATAATTCTAAAGTCCAACTCCTCACAACCAGATTTGAAGAAATTCATATGGAGGAAAATGAGATGTTTATGGACTTTTACACTAGATTGAATGACATTGTAAACTCAATGTGGGGTCTTGGCGATAAAATCCCAGAAAGTAAAGTATGTGCAAAAATATTACGCTCACTTCCTGAACGGTTCAATTCTAAAGTAACCGCAATCCAGGAACTTCGTGATACGGATAATATGAGGGTTGAAGAACTAGTTGGTTCTCTACAAACCTACGAGTTAAACTTTAAAGCTCCTAAAGGTAAATCTATCGCTCTAAAATCTTCTAAATGTAGTTCAGAAGAAAATTCTGATTCAGAAGATGACATGGCTCTTTTAGCTAAAAAATTTTACAAAATTTTCAAAAGCAAGAAAAGAGTTGATTTTCAAAAATCAAATGACAAAAAGAAGTTTAGACCCAAATCTCGAAAATCTTTGAAAGATAGTCAATGTTACAACTGTCTAGAATATGGGCACTTAGCAAATAGATGTCCTAAAAGGGACAAACCCAAGAAGAAGGGTATGTTGGCTACATGGGATGAATCATCTGATTCTGAAGGTTCTTCTGAATCAGAAGATTCTGAAACCGAGTCGGGCAATGAGGTCAAAGCTCTTATGACTCTAGCCAAATTCACATTTTCAGATAATGACTCTACAAGTGAAGAAAATCTGAATAGTGAATGTGAAAATGAAGATGATCTTCAAGATGCTTACAATGCCCTATATAAGGAAAGTTGTAAAATTGCTGTTAAACTTCAACTTCAAAAAGAAAAGTTTTCTAAACTCAAAAATTGTTTTGAATCGCTTGTCTTAGAAAAATCACAAATTTCAGATAATTTTGAAAAATCAAAATGCGATTTGGAATTTAAAAACTCTCAAATTGTTGATTTAAAATCTGAAATTGAGAAACTTAAAACTGAAGTTTCCTCTCTTCTGAGTTTAAAGGACACATGGAAATATGCCCAAGGTGATCCAAAGTTAGAAAAATTGTTATCCGGATCAAGAAAATGTGGCGATCGATCCGGGTTGGGCTATGATAAAAATCAACCTCCTAAACAAAAATATACTCCTCCTATGTTTGTTAAAGGAGAGTCCTCAAACTCAAAAGGGAAAAGTACTTATCAAGATTTTTCTAAAAATTCAAAAACTTTTCAAAAACCTAGAAACAGCCATATCAACTTTAATCAGAATCGAAATCCACTAGCTGAAAAGATAGTTGATTTACTCAAGGAGCTATTAAAATCTAACTCTATAGGTCATTCCTACAAATATACACAAAAGAAGACCAACTATGTTCCTAAACCCAAAACAATTATGAAATGGGTTCCTAAAGTCACCTGCTTGGTTGCTCACACCGCTTTCAAAGCAACAAGTCATTCAAAGTGGTACCTAGACAGTGGATGCTCCAGGCATATGACAGGTGACAAAGCTTTATTCACAGATCTGAAAGATATGACTGATGGTTCAGTCACATTTGGTGATGGTAGCAACTGCAAGATTATAGGCCAAGGTACGGTTCAACTTTTTAATCTTCCAGTGTTTAAAAATGTTTTATATGTTGAAGGCCTAAAGCACAACTTGCTTAGTATATCACAAATATGTGATAATAACCATAATGTTCGGTTTTCTAATCAAAGCTGTGAGATATTAAATAATAAGGGTTCTGTAATATTAACTGGACATAGAACGTCTGAAAATTGCTATATTATTAGTGAATCCAGCTCATCTAATCAAACATGTTACATGGTCCATACAGACGAGACTGATTTATGGCACAAACGTCTTGGACATGTACATTATCGAAATTTATATCGATTGAGCAAACGAGAACTTGTAAGAGGTTTACCCAAACTTCAGAAATTAGATAAAATATGTGGTGAATGCCAGATAGGCAAACAAACAAAGAACTCACACAAAAAGGTGAATTCAAATACCACATCAAGACCACTCGAACTTCTCCACATGGATCTGATAGGACCTACCAGAACAGAAAGTCGAGGTGGGAAAAAGTACATCTTGGTAATAGTTGATGACTTTACCAGATTCACTTGGGTAGTCTTCTTAAGGGATAAATCTGAAACCCTTGAAGAAGTAAGAAAAGTTCTCAAAAGGATTCAAACTGAAAAATCTTCTCAAATCAGTAAAATTCGTAGTGATCATGGATCTGAATTTGAGAATAGCAATTTTGAGAAGTTCTGTATCGACCAAGGAATATTACATGAATTCTCTGCTCCCAAAACTCCACAACAAAATGGAATTGTAGAAAGGAAGAATAGGGTGCTTCAAGAAATGGCTAATGTCATGTTGAATAGCATGAAGCTCTTTAAAAATCTTTGGGCTGAAGCAACACAACTTGCTATATTATTAACCGAGTCTACACAAAAAAAGATAATAATAAGACGGCTTACGAATTGTGGTTCAATAAAAAGCCTATTGTTAAATACTTTCGAGTTTTTGGCAGAGCAAGTGCTATATTTTACGTGATCGTGAAAATTTGGGAAAGTTCGATACGAAGAGTGATGAAGGTATTTTTCTAGGATACTCTTTAAACAGTCGAGCTTATAGAGTTCTGAACAAAAGGACTGGTGTGATTCAAGAATCCATTAATGTTGTCATTGATGATCATTTAAACACACCAACTTCTAATTCAGATAATGATGAAGTACTAATCATTGATAAACCTGATACTTCATCAAATCAAACTGATTCTGAGTTGAGGACCGTTAAAGATCATCCAACCACACAAATTCTTGGAAACCCTCTCACTGGTGTTCGCACCCGTAGACAACTTGAGGATATATGTAATTATGTATGTTTTACATCCCAAATTGAACCATCTAACGTAAAAGAAGCGCTTACTGATGAGAACTGGATTGTTGCGATGCAAGATGAACTCAACCAATTCATAAGAAATGATGTTTGGTATCTCGTACCAAGACCTAAAGATAAACACATCATTGGAACAAAATGGATTTTCAAAAATAAGTCTGATGAATGTGGAAATATAATTAGAAACAAGGCTAGACTGGTGGTACAAGGTTATACTCAAATTGAAGGGATTGATTTCGATGAAACCTTTGCACCAGTAGCACGTCTTGAATCTATCAGACTATTTATATCCATTGCATGTTTTAAAAAGATAAAGATCTATCAGATGGATGTGAAAAGTGCTTTTCTAAATGGCGATTTACATGAAGAAGTCTATGTTGAACAGCCAATGGGATTTGAAGATTCCAAAAATATTGATCATGTATATCGGCTTAAAAAGGCACTTTATGGATTAAAACAAGCACCTAGGGCATGGTATGAGAAACTAACAAAATTTCTTTTAACTCATAATTTTCAAATGGGATCTGTTGATAAAACTCTGTTTGTTAAGAAACATAATGATCATATCTTAATGGTACAGATTTATGTTGATGATATCATTTATGGATCAACTTGTACTGACTTGACTACTGAGTTTGCAGATTTGATGAAATCACAGTTTGAAATGAGCATGGTTGGGGAATTGACTTATTTCCTTGGATTGCAAGTAAAGCAACAATCTGAAGGAATATTCATTTCTCAATCTAAGTATGCCTTGAATCTAATTAAGAGATTTGGATTTGAGAATGGCAAGAATTTCGATACTCCTATGAGTACTACCCTGAAACTATCAAAAGACTCTAATGGTAAAAATGTTGACTCAAAACTTTATCGGAGTATGATTGGTAGTTTGTTATATCTAACTGCTAGTAGACCTGATATTTCTCTAAGTGTTGGTATTTGCGCAAGATATCAATCTGATCCAAAAGAATCTCACTTGATTGCTGTCAAGCGAATTATTAGATATGTCGCAAGTACTGTAAATCTTGGTCTCTGGTATCCTCATGAAACCAATGTTCAATTAGTTGGGTACTCGGATGCTGACTGGGCTGGTAATCTAGATGATAGAAAATCAACCAGTGGTGGTTGTTTTTTTATTGGAAATTGTCTAGTTTCCTGGTTTAGTAAGAAACAAAATTCTATATCACTTTCAACAGCTGAAGCTGAGTATATTGCAGCTGGTAATGCATGTACACAGCTTGTTTGGATGCAACGAATGCTAAGTGATTATGGAATTAAACAGAATTCTATGTTATTACACTGTGATAATTCCAGTGCGATAAATATTTCAAAAAATCCTATTCAGCATTCTCGTACTAAGCATATTGACATTAGATTTCATTATATAAGGGAATTAGTAGAAGAAAAAGTTATATCTCTAGAATATATTCCTACTGAAAATCAACGTGCTGATATTTTCACAAAACCTCTTGATAAATGCAGGTTCAAAAAGATGAAATTTGATCTTGGCATGTGCATTTTAAATTGATAATTTATGCCTTCTTGTATATTATTGTATATATTTGCTAGATTAAATTTCAATTTTTGTGTAAATTGCAAGATATTGAATTTTTGGGTTTGTACGACCAGTCGTACTACGACCGGTCGTAGATACCCACGACCAGTCGTGGAGCACGGGTTTCACTTCAAATGATATCTATGCTATCTCAAATGGTACTCAGATTTGTTTGCCTTCCTTAATCTGTCATTTCATTCTTCAGTTTCGACTCCATCCTGGTCATAGTGACATTCCATTTGCATACTTTATGACTGTATTGGCTACTCATATGTTAGTCGATATGCCTGTTGATGAAGCACCAATCCATCATCTGATCTTCAACAATACAAATATTAATAAGATGAAGTTGGATCTGCTTCCTGAACAAGGTGGTGGAGTTGATGGTGGTCCTGAAGAAGCTGGTGTTGATATTAATATGGATGATATTTTTGAGGAACTGGATTCTGACTCAGCTAATGATCCAGATTTTGTACCATCTGATGTTGATGCACGTCTGAGTGCATTAGAAGATAAAGTTGAGAATATTAATGTTAAGTTGGAGAACATGTCTGTTGCTCATGATTTGCAATTCAAATACATGCGCAAATACCTAAGGCGCTTGAACAAAGGCATGCACCAACTTGATCCTTCTATTCCTGCTCCATCTTCAAGTTCTAATTCTGACTAGTTTCTATGAGACTTTTGGGTTGTAATAACTTTATTTCTTTGCTCTTGTTTGATTGAGTTTGAGTTGGATTCTATTTATGTATTATGCTGAATATTTGTTCTTGATGTAATGCTGAATATATGTGATGCTATCTTGAGTATCTCTATGTCACTCTGAATATTTCTTTTGCTATACTCTCTTACTTCCTCATGTTTCCTCTCATGACTTCCTTTATTTAGTTCTCCTTTGTCATATTGTGACAAAAAGGGGGAGAATGGTTTGTTCTTAATGTGATTGTGTGAGGGGAATAGCAGTGGTTATGTTACCCAGGGGGAGTTAGGGGGAGTATATGTTTGATCATGTTGAATGATAATGGTTGAATGTTGGAACTGGTTGAATGTTAAATGTTGATTATTGATTTGCATGTATTATCCAGTTGTTTTACTTTTGTTTGGTTATGTGTTTTGTCACTAATTTGACAAAGGGGGAGATTGTAAGTGCTATAGTTTATATCCCTGTTTGTTGTCAAATTTGTGGTGCCAAAATCACTATTATACTCTGTTATATATAACTTGCATAAGTGAAGCTCTCTCAAGGATCAACATTCATGACTTCATGAACAAACTAAGCTCACATCAAGCAAAGCTCTCAAGTACAAAACTCAAGATCTTGAATGCAAGAGCTGCTCACAAAACAAGACTCAAGCCGAAAAGAAAGTACAAGGCAAGACTCAAGCTGAACTCAAGACTCAAGTTGAAAGTCAAGCTGAACTCAAGACTCAAGCTGAAACTCAAGCCACTTTCATGATTGAGCTACTTCAAGGTTTAGTCTACATCAAGACTTCAAGGCTCATTCTTCATGGTCTCTTGTTTCAATGTCCATACTTCATGATTGAGGTTTGTTTGACCATAGGATGACCTTAGAAGTAGGTCATTTCGGATACATAAGTCGAATGTTATTTTACATGTGATTGGTCTGTTCTTCGACCAGTCTTAGGTCTGCTTCGACTAGTCCTAGACTTGCTTCAACCAGTCTAAGTCCTCGACCAGTCGTAAGTTTGTTACAAATTCCGGATAAAATGCTAGCCTTCGACTAGTCCCGAACTGCTCGACCACCGTAGGAACAAGTGTTTCGCATCTTCGACCGATGCGTAGAATCTACGACTCGAAGTCCAAATAACTTTGCAGGACCTACGACTGCGATCGAAGGAAACCTACGACTCGTAGGTGACCTACGACCAGTCGTAGAACGGTCAAAGCAAATCCCGCCGGATTTTTCAAATATCTGTTATGGCTTCGACTAGTCGAAGAGCACTCTAGACCAGTCGAAGACCTGATCTTTTCACCTATAAATAGTGCACGAATCTCAGAAGAAATCATCGATTTAATTAAAGTATTCACGTCAATCTTCGTCGAACTTCTGAGAGATAATTTTGTGCTCCATCTAAGCTAAGTGTGCTTATTTAATATCTTCTTTCCTTAGCTTTATTTTAATTGATTTTGTTTCTGCTATTCCAATCTGATTTGAAAAGAGGAATTGTTATTCCCTTTCTTTGGAATCAAAATCAATTAAGGCAAGCCCTATTTGGTTTAATTTAAAATCTATTAGAATTAGAACCATTGTAATCGAGTACTGGACATTGAACTTGGACATTCAATCATCTACTTTGATTTGGTTCTACCGGGCTGCTACAACGAAGAAGATATTCAGGTATTTTACATATTGTAAATTCCTTTCTATTATTTTGGTTTCTTTCAAGATTTGCCAGAAAAATCTTGTTATATTGGTTATCTGAGGAAAGCCAGGAAAACTCAGAAGTGGGGTTTTTAATTGTGTAAGCCCACATACAAAGACACAATTGTAAGGGTTTTGGGTGAACCTGGGAAAACCTATCTTTAGTGAACGCTAATATCCCCTGTGTGAGGATATTAGGAGTGGAGTAGCTTTTTGTGTGGCTGTTGGATAACAGTTGGTGAACACACAGGCGAACCACTATAAACCCTTGTGTTGTGGTTGATTGTTTTACTCTTCTAATTTTTATTCTTTTTGTGGGATGTATGTATGGTGGTGAATGTTGTAATTATTTCAAGCTTTGTGAGAATGTTGTAATAGCTTAGAATTTACTTTCTGCTATTCCTTTATAAGCTTGATTTTCAATTTCATTTTGAAAGTTGTTCCAGCAAGGTTGCCCTGCCATTTTTATGGTGTATGGTTGTCCCTAGAACAATACATCTTTAATTACAAGTTATTTCAATTCAGTTCATATTTGTTTTTGTATTCCTCTTCGATTTGAGACTTGATACAAAGACCTTTCTAGAAATAAGGTTGTCCTACCATAAACTCTGTTTTTGGTGTAAGGTTGTCCTTAGAATAACGTTTGTATCAACCTCTCAAGATCTGAATTTTGAGGTTGTTTTTCTTTCCTGCATTATTATTTAATTTGGCTATCATTTTCTTTATTATTCCGCTGTTATAAGTTTTTATTTGGCATTGTCCTATTCACCCCCCCTCTAGGACATATAGCATATAGCTTGGCCTTTTCAAGTGGTATCAGAGCCTAATAGCTCCTTTTAATTCTTGGATTTAATTCCTGAGCTAATGATTTAAGCTATTCAGATGTCAAATTTTGATAGCCTTTCAGTCACTAGGCCTCCACCCTTTGATGGCTCCAACTATGCTTATTGGAAAGCCATAATGAGGATCTTCCTCAAATCAATGGATGAAAATGTGTGGCAAGCCACAGTGACTGAATGGAATCCTCCTATCATGGAAGTTACTGGGGTTGATGGTTCAAAGTCTATGAAAACCACACCATATTACCAATGGACCACCCTTCAGAAAAGTGAGAGTAGTGCAAATGCTAAAGCACTAAATGCAATTACTTGCGCACTATCACCGGATGAGTTCAAAAGAATCATTTCCTGTGATACTGCAAAGCAAGCTTGGGATACATTAGAAATGACACACGAGGGTACTACAATTGTCAAAAAATCTAAAGTCCAACTCCTCACAACCAGATTTGAAGAAATTCATATGGAGGAAAATGAGATGTTTATGGACTTTTACACTAGATTGAATGACATTGTAAACTCAATGTGGGGTCTTGGCGATAAAATCCCAGAAAGTAAAGTATGTGCAAAAATATTACGCTCACTTCCTGAACGGTTCAATTCTAAAGTAACCGCAATCCAGGAACTTCGTGATACGGATAATATGAGGGTTGAAGAACTAGTTGGTTCTCTACAAACCTACGAGTTAAACTTTAAAGCTCCTAAAGGTAAATCTATCGCTCTAAAATCTTCTAAATGTAGTTCAGAAGAAAATTCTGATTCAGAAGATGACATGGCTCTTTTAGCTAAAAAATTTTACAAAATTTTCAAAAGCAAGAAAAGAGTTGATTTTCAAAAATCAAATGACAAAAAGAAGTTTAGACCCAAATCTAAGCTAGGTTATAGGTTAAGGTTTAGTTTATAGGTTTTAGTTTAGGTTAAGGTTATAGGTTTAGGTTTAGGTTAAGGTTAAGGTTTAGGTTTAGGTTTAGGTTATAGGTTATAGGTTATAAGTTATAGGTTAAAGCTTTAGTGAATGGAGTATAGCTTAAGGTTTAGGTTTGAGTGCGGGTTTAGTTTGGGTTTTCAAGTTTAGGTTTAGGTTAAGGAGTTGAGATTAGGATTAGGTGTAGATTTAGGTTAAGGAGTTGAGATTAGGATTAGGTGTAGGTTTAGGTTAAAGGATTTGAGAATACATTTAGGTTTTAGGTTTATGTTTAGGTTTAGGTTATAGGTTTAGGATTAAGTTATATGTTATAGGTTATATGTTATAGTTTTAGGGAATTGAGAATAGGTTAAGGCTTAGGTTTAGGAAATCGGGTTTGGGTTCGGGATCGGGTTTAGGTTTGGGTTTTCAAGTTTAGGTTTAGGTTTAGGTTAGGGAGTTGAGATTAGGATTAGGTGTAGGTTTAGGTTTTGGGATTTGAGAATACATTTAGGTTTTAGGTTTAAGTTTAGGTTATAGGTTATAGGTTTATGTTTAGGTTAAGGTTAGGTGATAGGTTATAGGTTAAGGTTTAGGTTATAGGTTTTAGTTTAGGTTAAGGTTATAGGTTTAGGTTTAGGTTTAGGTTATAGGTTAAAGCTTTAGGGAATTGAGAATAGGTTAAGGTTTAGGTTTAGGAAATCGGGTTCGGGTTTAAGATCGGGTTTAGTTTGGGTTTTCAAGTTTAGGTTTAGGTTAAGGAGTTGAGCTTAGGATTAGGTGTTGGTTTAGGTTTAAGGATTTGAGAATACATTTAGGTTTTAGGTTTAGGTTTAGGTTTGGGTTAAGGTTTAGTTTTAGGTTATATGTTATAGCTTTAGGGAATTGAGAATAGGTTAAGGTTTAGGTTTAGGAAATCGGGTTCGGGTTCGGGATTGGGTTTAGGTTTGGGTTTTCAAGTTTAGGTTTAGGTTTAGGTTAGGGAGTTGAGATTAGGATTAGGTGTAGGTTTAGGTTTTGGGATTTGAGAATACATTTAGGTTTTAGGTTTAGGTTTAGGTTTTAGGTTATAGGTTTAGGTTTAGGTTTTAGGTTTAGGTTAAGGTTAGGTTATAGGTTATAGGTTATAGGTTAAGGTTTAGGTTATAGGTTTTAGTTTAGGTTAAGGTTATAGGTTTAGGTTTAGGTTAAGGTTTAGGTTTAGGTTATAGGTTATAGGTTATAGGTGAAAGCTTTAGAGAATTGAGAATAGGTTAAGGTTTAGGTTTAGGAAATCAGGTTCGGGTATGAGATCGGGTTTAGTTTGGGTTTCCCAGTTTAGGTTTTGGTTAAGGAGTTGAGATTAGGATTTGGTGTAGGTTTAGGTTTAAGGATTTGAGAATACATTTCGGTTTTAGGTTTAGGTTTAGGTTTAGGTTATAGGTTTAGGTTAAGGTTTAGGTTTAGGTTATATGTTATAGCTTTAAGGAATTGAGAATAGGTTAATGTTTAGGTTTAGGAAATTGGGTTCAGGATCGGGTTTAGGATTGGGTTTTCAAGTTTAGGTTTAGGTTTAGGTTAGGAAGTTGAGATTAGGATTAGGTGTAGGTTTAGGTTTAGGGATTTGAGAATACATTTAGGTTTTAGGTTTAGGTTTAGGTTTTAGGTTATAGGTTTAGGTTAAGGTTGGGTTATATGTTATGGTTATAGGTTAAGGTTTAGGTTATAGGTTTTAGTTTAGGTTAAGGTTATAGGTTTAGGTTTATGTTAAGGTTTAGGTTTAGGTTATAGGTTAAAGCTTTAGGGATTTGAGAATAGGTTAAGGTTTAGGTTTAGGAAATTGGGTTCGGGTTTGAGATCGGGTTTAGTTTGGGTTTAGGTTAGAGGTTTAGGTTTAGGTTAAGGTTTACGTTTAAGTTATATGTTATAGGTTATATGTTATAGCTTTAAGGAATTGAGAATAGGTTAAGGTTTAGGTTTAGGAAATCGGGTTCGGGTTTGGGATCAGGTTTAGGTTTGGGTTTTCAAGTTTAGGTTTAGGTTTAGATTAGGGAGTTGAGATTAGGATTAGGTGTAGGTTTTGGTTTTGGGATTTGAGAATACATTTAGGTTTTAGGTTATAGGTTTAGGTTTAGGTTTTAGGTTTAGGTTAAGGTTAGGTTATAGGTTATAGGTTATAGGTTATAGGTTAAGGTTATAGGTTTTTATTTAGGTTATAGGTTATAGGTTAAGGTTTAGGTTATAGGTTAAAGCTTTAGGGAGTTGAGAATAGGTTAAGGTTTAGGGTTAGGAAATCGGGTTCGGGTTTGAGATCGGGTTTAGTTTGGGTTTTCAAGTGTAGGTTTAGGTTTAGGTTAGGGAGTTGAGATTAGGATTTGGTGTAGGTTTAGGTTTTAGGATTTGAGAATACATTTAGGTTTTAGGTTTAGGTTTAAGTTTTAGGTTATAGGTTTAGGTTTAGGTTTTAGGTTTAGGTTAAGGTTAGGTTATAGGTTAAGGTTTAGTTTAGGTTAAGGTTATAGGTTTAGGTTTAGGTTTAGGTTGTAGGTTTTTGGTTATATGTTATAGGTTAATGCTTTAGGGATTTGAGAAGAGGTTAAGGTTTAGGTTTAGGAAATCGGGTTCGGGTTTGAGATCGAGTTTAGTTTGGGTTTTCAAGTTTAGGTTTAGGTTAAGGAGTTGAGATTAGGATTAGGTGTAGGTTTAGGTTAAAGGATTTGAGAATACATTTAGGTTTTAGGTTTTGGTTTTCGGTTTAGGTTTAGGTTATAGGTTTAGGTTTAGGTTATAGGTTTAGGTTAAGGTTAAGGTTTAAGTTATATGTTATAGGTTATATGTTATAGCTTTAAGGAATTGAGAATAGGTTAAGGTTTAGGTTTAGGAAATCGGGTTTGGGTTCGGGATCGGGTTTAGGTTTGGGTTTTCAAGTTTAGGTTTAGGTTTAGGTTAGGGAGTTGAGATTAGGATTAGGTGTAAGTTCAGGTTTTGGGATTTGAGAATACATTTAGGTTTTTGGTTTAGGTTTAGGTTTTAGGTTATAGGTTTAGGTTTAGGTTTTAGGTTTAGGTTAAGGTTAGGTTATAGGTTATAGGTTTTAGTTTAGGATATAGGTTATTGGTTAAGGTTTAGGTTATAGGTTAAAGCTTTAGGGATTTGAGAATAGGTTAAGGTTTAGGTTTAAGAAATCGGGTTCGGGTTTATGATCGGGTTGAGTTTGGGTTTTGAAGTGTAGGTTTAGGTTAAGGAGTTGAGCTTAGGATTAGGTGTAGGTTTAAGTTTAAGGATTTGAGAATACATCTATGTTTTAGGTTTAGGTTTAGGTTTTAGGTTTAGGTTATAGGTTTTAGCTTTAGGGAATTGAGAATAGGTTAAGGTTTAGGTTTAGGAAATCGGGTTCAGGTTTGGGATCGGGTTTAGTTTGGGTTTTCAAGTTTAGGTTTAAGTTTAGGTTAGGGAGTTGAGATTAGGATTAGGTGTAGGTTTAGGTTTTGGGATTTGAGAATACATTTAGGTTTTAGGTTTAGGTTCAGGTTATAGGTTATAGGTTTAGGTTTAGGTTTTAGGTTTAGGTTAAGGTTAGGTTATAGGTTAAGGTTTAGTTTATAGGTTTTAGTTTAGATTAAGGTTATAGGTTTTGGTTTAGGTTAAGGTTAAGGTTTAGGTTTAGGTTATAGGTTATAGGTTATAGGTTATAGGTTATAGGTTAAAGCTTCAGGGAATTGAGAATAGGTTAAGGTTTAGGTTTAGGAAATCGGGTTCGGGTTTGAGATCGGGTTTAGTTTGTGTTTTCAAGTTTAGGTTTTGGTTAAGGAGTTGAGATTAAGATTAGGTGTAGGTTTAGGTTTATGGATTTGAGAATACATTTAGGTTATAGGTTTAGGTTTCGGTTTTAGGTTATAGGTTTAGGTTATAAGTGAAGGTTAAGGTTTTTGTTATAGGTTTTGGTTTAGGCTTAGGTTTAGGGATGTTTAGGTTTAAGTTTAGGATTAGGTTATAGGTTAAGGTTTGGGGAATTGAGTTTAGGTTATAGGTTCAAGAAAGTTATAGGTTATAGGTTTAGGTTAAGGAGGTTATAGGTTTTGGGATTCGAGAATAGGTTTAGGTTATAAGTATAGGTTTAGGTTAGGTTATAGGTTAAAGTTTAGGAATTGAGTTTAGGTTAAAGGTTTAGGTTATATTTTATAGGTTTAGGTTGTAGTTATAGGTTTTGGATTTGAGAATAGGTTTAGTTTGTAACTTAAGGGTGTGGTCCCCTGCAAATACGGATATAAACATGGCCTACTCCAATGGCACTAACTCATTTCCAATGTCCTTCCATAGGAAATGAGTATCACCTTCATCATGGTCATTACTGTCCCATCTTCGTGGACTCGCTCAACATCCGATAGCTCCAAGCACATCCCACATCCGCTATCAGATTTCGAATAAACATAAACATGTCCTATCCAAATGGCCCCTCTCCAATGTTGTCCATAGGAAATGGACACTTCATCATGGTTATAATATCTCCTTCTACCTTGACGCTCATCCAATAATCGACGCACATCCGAGTCCGCCCATTAATTTCGAGCAACATAAACACGTTGGATACATTGAATTGCCTCGATCCAGTGATCCAAGGAACTAGTTGATACTATAATGTAACGCCCGAAATTCGGGGTCGAGCATAACTCAGCTCCCGAGTTCCAAAACATCACTTATGCAACATATTTAATGAATGATGTATGTTGACCGTATTAGTGCATAAAACATGGAATAGATTAAGCCAAAACACAGATATGATTCAGGGATAAGTGAATAAAGCAAGCGGAAGACTTATAGTAAAATATGTGTACAAGTGTAAACCCCTGAATTACATATACAAGCCAGATCGTATGAAAGTGTTATTTAACAAAATTATAAGTATCAAGTTACATCATTTCAGTTCCCAAAAAATAATCCCATGATCCCGCACATCAGACCGAGGCTCTCTAGAACCCGTCTGAAAACTGCATATAGGAGAAGGCAGCCTCGTCATCATCCAGCTCCCGCTCTAAGTCGCATCCACATCTCGCAACATCGAGCCTAAGACAGTAGTCCGGTGGGTGTTTAACACCGCCCCAGAAACGTGGGAGTGAGTGATCAACTCAGTGGAACAATAAGGCACTGGTTAACATGTTATCAGTTCAATCAAACAGTAATGATAAAGCAGGACAATTAAATAAATCCTAAGTACTCTTGTTAATGCAAGGATGAATGCAATATGATGCGTGCCCTCACGCGTACACCCTCAGCGTCTTCATCTTACGTTACGCATGACATCGCCTCAAAGTGCGCCACATCTACAAAGCACATGCAAATGCGGTGCATGGATATGATTACCAAGTTGTTATTAGTCCATTTCACACAGCAGGATTGGGAAGCTAAGATACCTTCCTCATATCACCATCCAAACAGTGATCCATACTAGGGTCGTCAATCCTAGACATCTCATACGATCATATGTTTGAGGTCGTAGCAAAGGGCTCGTCACCAATCAATGCACGCCTTTCGTCACCCTTACGGTATCCAGGTATGCTCGAGGTCACTACAAAGGGCTCGTCACCAATCAATGTAGGCCAACAGCACGAATATAATGTCCCATACCACCATAATCGGCTCACGAGTTTGATTGCTCACTGGTCACTACGGGGAGGCTCGTCACCCCAGCGTAGGCCGACAGCTCGACCACGGTGTCCCATACCACCATGTCCGGCTCATGAGTCTTAGCGGATCAAGTACCATAGTTAATAGGATTTCACTAGTAAGTTCGGTACCCTAGATTCAAGCAATAGCGTCCATACATGGTAAATATACATCGGACAATCGGGTTACTTGACGAACTCGACTAGCACGAGCGCACGTTGAGTTGAGCGACATGGAGTGCGCAAACACTCCGCGTGGCCGAACCACCGCCGACAACCCTAATACGACTCGGGTTCATCTAATACGTCCTACGTGGCGAAAGCAGCCTCAACCATGAACATAGGATCAATTACCGATTTCCTAGACTAAGGCATAGTCCCAACACCTTACACTACTACAGATAATCATATGGAATGTAAAACAGTAATGGAACATCAACTCAAATCATGGTACATACGCATCTGAAGAATCTCAACTTAATATAAATGTAAGCATATGCAATGCTTGAATTTAAATAACTTAGAATGTAACTGCATAAAGGAAATCATGCGCATCAATAGGAGTATTGAGAATCACTTCTCAACGCCCACAATTAGTGTAATAAGTTACACTTTGATCATTCATGCATTTCTACAAACACTTAGCATACATGGAACAACATACATGACGTATGTTGAAATACATGCATTTAGACAATTCCTTTTACCAAGGAGTTGTCATACATGCATCTAGCATACATACATGACAAATAATCATGGCAAACACAAGTGTATATTTTATACGTATACGGTACTTTATAAATACACATAGAATACACACATCTCAATATAACACATGCATATCAGGAAAGCAATGTAAACACAACATTTGGCATGTGAAATCTCATCCATAACAAGAATAAATCACTAACTGGCATTGAAAGCCTTGAAAACCATAACCTATACACTTAAAGTCCGCACCTTAAGCAAGGAAAGAACACCGAACTGATTTAGACGAGTTGTCTTCGTCAACGGCGATAGAATACCCTAAAATAAAGATAGAAATGAGATACAACAACACCAAGACTAATCTAAGCTCTAACACAGGTTAGGGTTAGGTTAACTTACCCCAAAAGAACTCAGAACCGTCAGAAGAACGATTCAAAGTGAAGGTTCAAAGATGAAGAAGAACAAGGAAGAATCCAAGATGATTCACCAACTTATCTCTCTCACTTTCTCTCTCTTTTCCACTCTCTTTCCAAGCTAGGGTTAGAGAAAATTCGTATGGAAAAGAGAGCTAGGGTTTAAGGACTATAAATAGGCCTACTATTGATGAAAATAACCGTAGGGACAAGGTATACTTAGGTTATAACCAAAGTAAGCCTCTCTCGATCCAACGAAGCACTTCTGGTGGGCCTATAACCACGAAAGGTCGGACTTAAGCTCATTGACCATGGATCTAGGTCAGGCTGAGTTTTCGTACCGACCGGACAGATCAGCCGTGGCGGACCACACTCAATTCAACGGTTACGGAATCTCGATCAGGTCCACAAGCACTAGGATATGCCTGGGCCACCTATCCTGATCAGAGGGTGAAATTGGGTCAGAATCCAATGGTCAGATAGCTTAAAATCGTCGCGCAAGCGACATGACTCAGATTTCATAAAAGCTTATTAAATCCCAACCGTTCTCACACTCTTCACTCCGAGCTCAAACAAATCGACCCAGAACATCACATGGACTTGATTTTCGAGGAGATGGTCAAGCCCAACTCGGTGACCGCAACAGCCTAAGATCATCGCTATCGGACTTTCGACGCGCGGTCCAGGTCCGATCCAGATCTTCCAAAAATTCCCCAGAACAACTGGATTTAGCGATGGATCCCAGATTTCAGAGTAACGTAGCGCTAACTAATCTACACGTTTAGAGCCATGCAAATACAATTTAAAGTGATTGATGCGAATTTCACAAGCGATCGAGTATAGCGCTAATTACCCCAAAAATAACTACTTAAGGAAAGATTAGCACAAAAATTTCAAGGTCGTTACAATCTACCCCCCTTAAAGAAAATTTTGTCCTCGAAATTCATACCTTCATATAATCCTCAAGGATCAGAGGGTAGGTCTTTCTGACCTCAGCTTTAGATTCCCAAGTAGCCTCTTCCACACCATGATGCGTCCATAGCACCTTCACAAGAGGGATAACCTTGCTACGCAATACCTGCTCCTTCCTGTCGAGAATACGCGTCGGTCGCAGTACATAAGTGGCATCCTCACTCAACTGCACTTGCTCCCAACTGATAATATCGAAGGATCAAGAACGTACTTCTTCAGCATAGAAACATGAAATACGTTATGCACGCCCGCAAGAGGTGTGGGCAAAGCAAGGCGGTATGCTACCGCTCCCACTCGATCCAGAACTTGAAATGGACCAATAAATCTCGGCGTCAGCTTCCCCTTCTTACCGAACCGCAGAACTCCCTTCATAGGAGAGACCTTCAGAAACACATGGTCTCCCACTACAAACTCAAGCGGTCGACGCCTCGTATCAGCATAACTCTTCTGCCTACTCTGCGCTGTCAGAAGTCGATGTCGAATGATGTCAACCTTCTCTGAAGTCACCTGCACCAACTCTGGGCCAAGCAAACTACGCTCACCAATCTCTGCCCAACAATGTGGCGCTCTGCACGGGCGACCATACAATGCCTCATAGGGAGCCATACCGATACTCGCCTGGAAACTATTATTATACACAAACTCTGCATACTGAAGACAATCATCCCAACTGTCTTTGAAATCCTAAACACAAGCTCGCAACATATCTTCCAGGACTTGATTCACGCGCTCCGTCTGCCCATCTGTTTGCGGATGAAACGCGGTGCTGAACTTCTGTTTCACACCCATTGCTTCCTGGATACGAGTTCAGAAGTTAGATGTATTACTCGTGTCTCTATCAGACACGATCTCCAGGGAAACTCCATGCAGACGCACTACCTCCTTGATATACAACCTAGCCAACTCGTCTGCAGAGTAAGTGACTCTAATCGGTAAGAAATGCGCCGACTTCGTTAATCGATCGACGATCACCCAAATAGAGTCAAATCCCTTTCTTATCCTCGGCAACCCAGAAATAAAATCCATAGAGATGAAATCCCACTTCCATTCAGCTATGGGCATGGGCTGCAACAACCCAGGTGGTTGGCGATGCTCTGCCTTGACCTGCTGGCACGTGAGACAACGAGAAACAAATTCAGCAATCTGGACCTTCATATTGTCCCACCAATAAGACCTCTTCATATCCTGATACATCTTCGTGCTACCTGGATGCATCGCAAGTTTAGAACTATGGGCTAACTCGAGAACCTCACGTCTCAAGTCAGGGATGTCAGGAACACATAACCGGCCACGAAAACGTAGGCCCCCATCAGAACTAACACTCCAATCGGAGTTCTCATCTGTACCAACCCGCTGCCTCATCTTCACCAAAAGCTCATCATCTGCCTGAGCTGCAACGATCCTCTCGTCGATAACGGGCTGTACACGAATGTGTGCGATAACCTCATACGGCTCAACCACCGTAAGCTTCTGCTCAAAATCGCGCACGAACTCCAACATATCCCACTCTGCTATCATCAGCGGAGCCGCAAACTCAATAGCCTTCTTGCGACTCAACGCATCTGCCACAAGGTTCGCCTTGCCCGGATGGTAAGAAACATCGAACTTGAAGTCCTTCAATGTTTCCATCCATCGGCGCTGCCTCATATTCAAATCACGCTGCGTGAAAATATACTTAAGGCTCTTGTGGTCGCAAAAGAGCTCGAACTCCTCACCATAGAGGTAATGTCTCCAAAGCTTTAATGTGAAGATGACAGCTGCCAATTCCAGGTCGTGCGTAGGGTAATTCTCTTCGTGTTTCCTCAACTGACGCGAAGCATAAGCAATCACCCTGTCCTTCTGCATAAGGACACAACCCAGGCCAACGCGAGAGGCGTCAGTATATATAATATACTTAACCCCTTGCTCTGGCAATACTAGCACAGGGGCGGACGTCAACTTGTCCTTCAGCTCCTGAAAAGCTAACTCCGCCTGCTCACTCCAAGCAAACTTCAAATCCTTCCGTGTCAGCTGCGACAACGGTCTGGCAATCTTCGAGAAGTCCTGAATAAAGCGTCGATAATAGCCTGCAAGACCCAGAAAACTCCTCACCTCAGTAACTGAACCAGGCTGCTTCCAGTCCTGCACTGCAGCTACCTTGGCAAGGTCGACGGCTATTCCTTCCTTGGACACCACATGTCCCAGGAACTTGACTTCCTCTTTCCAGAAATCACACTTCTTGAACTATGCGAAAAGCTGATGCTCCCTAAGAGTATCCAAAACCGCTCTTAAGTGCTCCTCGTGCTCTGCCCGGCTCGCCGAATAAATCAAGATGTCATCGATAAAGACAATGACGAATCGAAACAGGAATGGCCGAAACACCCTGTTCATCAGATCCATGAACACGGCCGGTGCGTTCGTCAGACCGAACGACATCACAAGGAACTCATAATGACCGAAGCTGGTCCTAAAAGCGGTCTTCTGCACGTCTCCATCCTTGACGCGCAACTGATGATACCCTGACTGCAGATCAACCTTCGAAAAGTACCGTGCCCCCTTCAACTGATCAAACAGATCATCAATCCTGGGCAAAGGGTACTTATTCTTCACAGTTACCAAATTCAACCTGCGATAATCAATACACAATCGCAAGGAACCATCCTTCTTCTTCACAAACAAAACAGGTGCTCCCCAAGGAGACACACTAGGCCGAATAAAACCCAAATCCAACAAACCATCTATCTGCTTCCTCAACTCCTCCATTTCACTCGGAGGCATACGATAGGTGGGTAAAGAAATGGGCGCCGCACCAGGCATAAGATCGATAGCAAAATCAATCTCACGCTGAGGAGGTAATCCAGGAATCGACTCAAACACATCTTCAAACTCCTGAACTACCGGCGTACTAACCAACGCCGATTCGGCCGAACTCTCCAACAGAGAAGAATAAAAATCAATACGAAGAGGGTAACTGACCTGAACTGGGAAAGTAACAGTCTCGCCCTCAGGTCCATGGATCGTCACTGATCTAGCTTCACAATCAATCTCAGCTCGCATCCTCGTGAGCCAATCCATACCCATAATAACATCGTAGTGATAAAGCGGTGCGACTAGCAAATCAACACGGATCGATCCACTTCCCAGATCGACCAAACAATCCATACAACGCTTGCCCAAAGCAGAGGAAATCCCCGTAGCGGTAGTAAGCGTCACTCCTTGCATAGGAACAGATCTCAAACCCAAACGCCTAACTGCCGCATAAGATATAAGAGAAGTAGTGGACCCTGTATCCACTAACACAGAAACGGGAATACCTTCAATATGCGCTGTCACCTCAAAGGACCTCGGCACTAAGTCAGACATAGGCGCTTCAGCTGAAAGCGCATGAACACGAGCCTGCTGCTGACGATTCGGCGGAGGAACCATGGGCCGCTGAGGTGGCCTGAAACCAGGAACTGCAGGTCTGAAGGATGGATGAGCTGGCGCTGATCGAAGAGGAGGAGGAGAAATAACCTGAGGCATCGGACGGCTAACCCTCTGCGGTGGAGTAAAACCACCTGCTCGCATACGGGAAAAGCAGAAACGGTCCAAGTGCCCCACCTTCCCACAATAAGAACATCTAAGATCAGCTCTCATCTGCTGAGCGGGCGGCGCTGAACGCCTCGGAGGAGAATCAACTCGCGGCCTCTTGCCAAGGAAAGGTGCACCCTGAAAGTCCGGTCGCGGCCTAGGAACCATCGGTGCTCGCATGCGGGACGCTCTATCTCCGTCCTGCTCTGCTCGCAAGGACATGCTCACCAGCTCCGCATAAGAAGAAATGCTAGCACAGCAAATCTTCGATCGGATCTCAGGTCTCAGTCCCTCAGAAAAATGCCGCATCCTCATCGGCTGATCACCCAGGATCAAAGGAACATACCGCCCCAACTCAGTAAACCGGTTCTCATACTCCGTAACCGACAACCCTCCCTGGCGGAGGCGAAGGAACTCACTCTCCTTCTCATGTCGGTACGTAACCGGGAAATACTTCTCGTGGAAGCGTGCCTCAAACGCCTGCCACGACCACACAAAATCCTCCTCGACAGTGCGAAGAACACTGTCCCACCACAGACTGGCCTCCTTCTCAAACATGAAGGAGGCAAGCTCAACCTACTCAACCTCAGAGCAGTGCAGCGGTCTCAGTATCTTAGAGATGCAGTCAATCCAATAGTCGGCCTCCTCGGGTCTATGAGAACCCGTAAATGTAGGAGGTCGCAAGCGCTGAAATCGCTCGAAAGTGCCGCTGGCACTGGCGCTCCCAGATGGAGGCATAGGTGAAACAGGTGGAGTCGCCCCCACTGACTGAGCAAAGATGCCAGCCATGGAAGAGAGGAACTCCTGTTGTTGCTACTGCTGCTGCTGCTGCTGCTAAATCTGCTGCTACTGCATCAACAACATCATCTGCTCAAACCTATCAGACGGTGGAGCAGCTGAAGGTGCACGGCTCGGCTCAGGAACCGAGGGCGTGACTGGAGGAGCCATAGGTGTCGGCCCAACACCGGTATGAGACGGGCCTGCCTGTGGATCCGTCTGGCTATCGCTCAAGGGAGGAACCCCAGCAAGCAACTCAACCAAAGAGAGACGGGCCGAAGTCTTCGAACCCTTAGGAGGCATCCCTACATTCAACAGAGGATGCAACCTGTCAGATTCTAAGTCACATAATCCATCCACACAACAACACAGCACAACTCCAAAGGCAAACAACATGCATTCCATTAATCAAAATCGGCGCAATACAAGTAGTGCAGCAATACATGAATCACGACTAGGAAAGCATAAGAACAACAACATCTAACACTTCAAACAACCATAGCAACTACAACAACCACAAACAACTACAACAACTACAACACTCCAACTACAAGCCAACAACGGCTACACACAGAAGGAAAACACCAAACAAAGCAAAAATGGCCACGACGACAGCTACTCGTCGAAATCAGGAGATGGAGGCGGAGCACCCTTATCCTGCAAGCAACATAGGATAGACTTCAGCGTCCGAGACACCTTCTTAAACTTATGTTTAACAAGGGCTCGAAGATCAACCATATCCTGGCGTAAAACAGCCTGCCCTTCTTCAAGCCGTGTAAGACGGGCATCTCTGGCAGTCTGCTCTGCGCCCTGCTCTGGCGCCACAGGAGGAGAGCTATCACTCGAATCCTGTGCCTCAATCTCTTCCTCGTCTTGCTCTGTTTCTTCCTCAGACTCCGCACCACCTTCAGCATAACTCTCTTCATCACCGCTCTCAGACTCAGCCTCACCCTCTGAGGCAAGCCGACCAGAACCAACCTCCATCAGCTTAAGAGTCCTCAGATTGATATGACGAACAGGAACCGGCTTCTCAGCTCCAAGCCTATAGCCAAACTCATGTGCAATCTTGCAAATGAGGCGGCCAAAGGGAAGCGACTCGGTCCTTCTACTCGAACGAGCGATGAGAATAATCTGGCGCAGGACGTACGTCAGCACACACAACTTCGCTTCCTGCCCCACCTGATATAGGAAATCCACCATCAGGCGCGTACACTCGCTGCGATTGCTCCACCTTGGATATACATTGAACGTAAAGATGTGGTGAAGCAAACGGAAGTCGTCCGTCATGAAGGAAGCCAGAAGACTCCTATTCGGCTGCCATTCGACCAGACGACCATACAAGGATCGGGTGCGACGATCCCTCTCGCGCACACTGTCCACATTCTTCTTGCTAGCATGCACTTCACCAAGTGACACCTTCAGGAGTCGGGATATCAAAGCAACATTGACAATACCCACTTGACCGCTACCACAAGGAATCTTGCACTACAGAGGCTCCAGCGAAGGATCCAGAATGTTGGCATAAAAGGCTCGAACAGTGCTAGCATTCAAGCGATACTCGCCTTCGAACAAGGGACCCCAACCAGCCCCTTCCAGGCACTCCAACAACATGAACTCACCAAAGAGCCGTGAATCAACATGAGCCTCAAAAAGGACTCTACGACTTTCATAGGCTCCATGTGACAACTCCGCCAACAAGGTCCTACTAACGGGAGCTCGAGGATCAAGGTCCCGCTTCGTCTGGAATTCACGAGTGGCGGACGTGCTCGCGGCGGCACCTCTCGGCCTCCGTGCACGGGTTGGGCTGCTCGGCCCGGCTTCATCCACGGGCGCTCTCTTCTTCCCCATCAAGGAAAGAAGGGAAGAAATGGAAAAGATGGCCGTCACAATCTCAAAGAGGGCCATGAGAAATGAGAGAAAGAGAGAAATAGGAAGATGGTGAAGCTTCCACACAACTATTAGCCAAATAGGGAATGCAAGGGCTCAAATGAGAAGGAAAGAAAGAGAAATCAGCAATGGGCAGGAAGATTTGGAGATGGGGTGATGGGTTTGCACGAAAATGGGAGGAAGAAGAAGATTTGAGAGAGATTTGAGAGGGTTTGGAGAGGATTTTGAAGAAAGGGAGAGCTTGGGAGTGGGTTTTGTGAAGGAAATAGGTAAAAGGAATGGGTTTTAAGGTAAAACCGTAGAGGGGTGGGCCACACTAGGCCTGAGATGCGTCGGCCCGCTGCGGCCCGGCCCGCCAAGCCCGCTGACCGGCGATCCCTCGCCGAACCGGCGATGGCATCGCCGGTCTCTGGACATATCGGCGATGCCTCGCCATTTTGGCGAGGCCCTCCTGGTCCCCCATGGTCCAAAACATGTGGTCCCCCCTGGGTCCCACAGAAAATGCCCCGATTGGCCCCTTGCGTAGTTTGACGCCTATCGGGTCATTCTGACAGAAATCTGATTCAAATAGCGATTTCTGGAAGGTTTAAAGATGAAAAAGGAAAGATAGACCGTCTAAACTCATTAATAGAGGGTCTGGGAAAGGTTTCGGGTTGCTGTGTGTGATCAGGTAAGAGTACAGACTCGATCTCGGCGAAGGTTTTCAAGAAACTTTCGCCGATAGAAGCTACGGAGCACAAACACAAAGCGATGATAGACCCGCACCCAAATACACTAAAGTGGCGACAACGTGCGGTGTGTGACCATAACCCAGGTCCGGTTTAATCCAGATCATGCTCTGATACCAACTTGTAACGCCCTGAAATTCGGGGGTCGAGCATAACTCAGCTCCCGAGTTCCAAAACATCACTTATGCAACATATTTAATGAAGGATGTATGTTGACTGTATTAGTGCATAAAACATGGAATAGATTAAGCCAAAACACAGATATGATTCAGGGATAAGTGAATAAAGCAAGCGGAAGACTTATAGTAAAATATGTGTACAAGTGTAAACCCCTGAATTACATATACAAGCCAGATCGTATGAAAGTGTTATTTAACAAAATTATAAGTATCAAGTTACATCATTTAAGTTCCCAAAAATAATCCCATGATCCCGCACATCAGACCGAGGCTCGCTAGAACCCGTCTGAAAACTGCATATAGGAGAAGGCAGCCTCATCATCATCCAGCTCCCGCTCTGCCTCAGAAGTCGCATCCACATCTGCAACATCAGAGCCTAAGACAGAGTCTGGTGGGTGTTTAACACCGCCCTAGAAACGTGGGAGTGAGTGATCAACTCAGTGGAACAATAAGGCACTGGTTAACATGTTATCAGTTCAATCAAACAGTAATGATAAAGCAAGACAATTAAATAAATCCTAAGTACTCTTGTTAATGCAAGGATGAATGCAATATGATGCGTGCCCTCACGCGTACACCCTCAGCGTCTTCATCTTACGTTACGCATGACATCGCCTCAAAGTGCGCCACATCTACAAAGCACATGCAAATGCGGTGCATGGATATGATTACCAAGTTGTTATTAGTCCATTTCATACAGCAGGATTGGGAAGCTAAGATACCTTCCTCATATCACCATCCAAACAGTGATCCATACTAGGGTCGTCAATCCTAGACATCTCATACGATCATATGTTTGAGGTCGTAGCAAAGGGCTCGTCACCAATCAATGCACGCCTTTCATGCCCTTACTACCACAGATCGGCTCGTCACCTCCTTGCGGTATCCAGGTATGCTCGAGGTCACTACAAAGGGCTCGTCACCAATCAATGTAGGCCGACAGCACGAATATAGTGTCCCATACCACCATAATCGGCTCACGAGTTTAGTTGCTCACTGGTCACTACGGGGAGGCTCGTCACCCCAGCGTAGGCCGACAGCTTGACCACGGTGTCCCATACCACCATGTCCGACTCATGAGTCTTAGCGGATCAAGTACCATAGTTAATAGGATTTCACTGGTAAGTTCGGTACCCTAGATTCAAGCAGTAGCGTCCATACATGGTGAACATATATCGGACAATCGGGTTACTTGACGAACTCGACTAGCACGAGCGCACGTTGAATTGAATGACATAGAGTGCGCAAACACTCCGCGTGGCCAAACCACTGCCGACAACTCTAATACGGCTCAGGTTCGTCTAATACGTCCTACGTGGCGAAAGCAATCTCAACCACGAACATAGGGTCAATTACCGATTTCCTGGACTAAGGCATAGTCCCAAACACCTTATACTACAACAGATATTCATATGAAATGTAAAACAATAATGGAACAACAACTTAAATCATGGTACATATGCATCTGAAGAATATCAACTTAACATAAATGTAAGCATATGAAATGCTTGAATTTAAATAACATGGAATGTAACTTGCATAAAGGAAATCATGCGCATGAATAGGAGTGTTGAGAATCACTTCTCAACGCCCGCATTTAGTGTAATAAGTTACACTTTAGATCATTCATGCATTTCTACAAACACTTAGCATACATGGAACAACATACATGACGTATGTTGAAATACATACACTTAGACAATTCCTTTTACCAAGGAGTTATCATACATGCATCTAGTATACATACATGACAAATAATCATGGCAAACATAAGTGCATATTTTATACGTATACGGTACTTTATAAATACACATAGAATACACAAATCTCAATATAGCACATGCATATCAGGAAAGCAATGTAAACGCATCATTTGGCATGTGAAATCTCATCCATAACAAGAATAAATCACTAACTGGGATTGAAAGCCTTGAAAACCATAACCTATACACTTAAAGTCCGCACCTTAAGCAAGGAAAGAACACCGAACTGATTTAGACGAGTTGTCTTCATCAACGGCGATAGAATACCCTAAAATAAAGATAGAAATGAGATACAACAACACCAAGACTAATTTAAGCTCTAACACAGGTTAGGGTTAGATTAACTTACCCCAAAAGAACTCAGAACCGTCAGAAGAACGATTCAAAGTAAAAGTTCAAAGACGAAGAAGAACAAGGAAGAATCCAAGATGATTCACCAACTTATCTCTCTCACTTTCTCTCTCTTTTCCACTCTCTTTCCAAGCTAGGGTTAGAGAAAATTCGTATGGAAAAGAGGGCTAGGGTTTAAGGACTATAAATAGGCCTATTCTTGATGAAAATAACCCTAGGGTCAAGGTATACTTAGGTTATAACCAAAGTAAGCCTTTCTCGATCCAACGAAGCACTTCTGGTGGGCCTATAACCACGAAAGGTCGGACTTAAGCTCCTTGACCATGGATCTAGGTCAAGCTGAGTTTTCATACCGACCGGCTCTTCAGATCAGCCGTGGCGGACCACACTCAAAACAATGGTCACAGAAACTCGATCAAGTCCACAAGCACTAGGATATGCCTGGGCCAACTATCCTGATCAGAGGGTGAAATTGGGTCAGAATCCAACGGTCAGATAGCTTAAAATTGTAGCGCAAGCGACACGACTCAGATTTCATAAAAGCTTATTAAATTCCAACCGTTCTCACACTCTTCACTCCGAGCTCAAACAAATCGACCCAGAACATCACATGGACTTGATTTTCGAGGAGATGGTCAAGCCCAACTCGGTGACCGCAACAGCCTAAGATCATCGCCATCGGACTTTCGACGCGCGGTCCAGGTCCAATCCAGATCTTCCAAAAAATCCCTAGAACAACTGGATTTAGCGATGGATCCCAGATTTCAGAGTAACGTAGCGCTCACTAATCTACACGTTTAGAGCCATGCAGATACAATTTAAAGTGATTGATGCGAAATTCACAAGCAATCGAGTAAAGCGCTAATTACCCCAAAACAACTACTTAAGGAAAGATTAGCACAAAAATTCCAAGGTCGTTACACATGAGAGCAGAGAAGTGTTGACTCACTTGTTCACTTTAACCCAAGTAACTTTTAGTGTTTCCTTCTTTTCATCAAGCTCTTCAATCACCTTCTTGATTTTTGACTTATCATTCTAAGCAAGAGAAGAATATAGTAAACAAACAACTTCAGACATAAACAAATTCAATTAAAAAAAAAAGATGAGATCCTTTACAGGCTGAGAAATACAACAATATACCTCAATGATGTTTTTCTTGGATAATAAGTCATTGTATTCATCTTCAGCTTTCTCGAACATTGCCATAACTTTTTTGTTGACCCTCTTCTCAAGGCTGAAAGCAATCAATCAGATTAACTGAGATGCATGTCCATTAACCTTCTTCTTTTTAAAAAAATGCAAAACCAAACATCAATTAGGTGTTGAATCATACTATTTCATTATCATGGAAAAGAAAACAAAGAAGTGTGTGCTCTTGAATGCAAAACCAAACATCAATTAGGTGTTGAATCATACTATTTCATTGATTTTCCAGGGAAGTATGCTCTTGAATGACTGCATCCTTCTCCATAATGAGCCTCTCTCTTTCGTTTTCAAAGTCATAAATCCTTTCACAATTGAATGCATCGAAATTTTAAAATAAGCATGTGCAAGAATGCACCAATTACAATAAGAAGCGTGTGCAAGAATGCACCTTGTTGTTTATTGAAGATGGAATTGAATCAGTCTTGTTTTTATTGGGATTGCTTTTGCCTACATTGATGCTCAAATGCGAGACACATCCCATGAAAATATCTGCAGTTCCAGATCAAACCTATAAATCAACAGCAAAATAGATGTGCAGTTTGGGTAGTATCGCACAAGTGAGCAATGTACATACCAGCTGATTTATTTATGAATCAACAAACTCTATGTAGCTCCAATTGATTTCCTCTTTTGTGTACTCTTCCTATTCCATTTTAAAGATATGCTGTCAGTACACAACCCAAGAAAAAATCAAGATATTAGAGGTTTCCAAGATAGAGGCAACAACTTGTTATGGAGTAAGCTAACCTGGTTAAAATGCTGTTGCAGCTTCTCATTTGTGAAATTAATGCAGAACTGCTCAAAATTGTTTACCATGAAATATAAGGAAATATCAAACATACAATTTGTAATGTATAGTGCAGGGGCTGGACACAGGTCCATTGCCTGATTTTTTTTGTTGGTTTCAGCCCAGATGGAAGGCCCAATTGAGGTCTGGCCTGGACTGATTTGCTGCCCATAAAAAGCCTAGCTGTAAGGTTGGTACTAAGGGCCTATTTGAGGCCAGATTCTAGTGCAGATCAAGGCCCTGTCGGGGCCTGATTTCATCTCAAATCGAACCCATCTGGAGCTTGTTTTTAGCACGCAGCACGACCTAGATGGAGGCTGTTTGGATCCAGGTTTCAGGGCCTGACCGTGAGCCATGTCCGGCCTGATTGCGAGGCATCTGAAATGCGTTTCTCAGCCCTCTGCGTGGTCTGATGGAAGGCCTTATTTCTGGCTCAAAACACTTTCTCAACTAGTCTACACTCAGCCCATATCTCTGTGCATTTCATGGCCAGTAGAAGGTCCGACTGAGGGCTGATTTTTAGCATCTTTACGGCTTATCTGGGAGGTATTTCGACTTAGATTTGGGCCTGGCTGAAGGGTGTTTTTCAGCTCCCTTGTGTGGCCTGAAGAAGGCCTGGTTTCAGCCTAAGGTTGAGGCCTGTTTATAGCTTGGATAGAAGCCCATTTAAAGGTCTGTTGCAGCTCTCTACACGGCCCAGTTTGAGGTTAGTTTCAGCTCGCAGCATGGCCTCCAAACGTGGCTGGAACCTTTATGAAAGGAAGAAGGAAAATAAGAGAAGTTCTATGTAATCATCAAATGCATAAAAGCAATGATCTCTAGAACAAAAACCCCATACATGAATGATGAACAAGAATTCCATCATTTTAAACATCATTCAGTACAGAGTCAAATCGATACTAGTGGAATTGACGGTTTGGTTAGTCCACCAAATGGTCTATTCCATTAACAAACATAGAAAGGAAATGGGAGTCTGGTTTGTCATTGGCATTGAAATAATGGCCCTAACTTTCAATAGAAAGGAGAAGATGGAGGATACCGTACCCATACTACTTGAACTACCATTTGTCAGGACCACCATGTTTTGATTTTCGTTTTCACTTTGGGGTTTTTCCTCAGCAAAGCTAGCTCCTTTAGCAGCCCAATTGCATCTTATTTGTCTATTTCCGAGCCATTTACCTGACAGGAGCATAGTAAAATCAAAGAAAAATACCATGTACAAGCATTCTGACAAACCCAAAATTTGCAAACCCCAGATGCCTTACCAGTCAAGTCATTGATAGCATTCTCTGCATCTGAGGTCCTCAAATAATAGTAGAAGAAGCCAGAAAACTATTAAAATTAACCATCAAGCATTTTAAAAATCCCTCTCAGATAATGAAGGAAAAGTACACAACTCACCTCGATGCCCATTCTCCCTCCTCCTTTACCCGAGCTTGGGACCGACAATGCAAGGAGTTGCATTGGCGGAGTTAAAAAGGGGTTTTGGCTCCATTTGGTTTGTGACAACCAAATAGAGTCTAATATGTTTAAATATAGAGTATAAAATTCATTCAAAATTATAAAAACCAAACCAAAAAACATATAGAGTAACCAAAAAAAATAAGCGAAACATCAATAAAAAGTAACTAAAAACCAAACAAAGTTCTGAGTTCATCAATATAAAGTAACTAAAGTGCCAAATTAGTTCAAAATTAACCCAAAAAACAAGCGAAACATCATATAAAGTAACGAAAAAAAGCATCCACACTAAGTTCAATTATAGAGTACCAAATTTGTTCAAATTATCAAAATCTCAAAGATTCCTTCCCCCATTGCACAAGTTATCTCGGACCAGCCTCTCCAAGTGTAGATGCGAACCCATCTTCTTCCACAAACAAGTGTCAGGATGTATAATCTCAGTCGGGGTAATAATAAAAGCTCCCTCCTCCAATGGTTCGCAATGGACAACTGCATTTGGATTAACTTCGTGTACTTGACCACAAGCAACTACATCACGATTTCCCCAACCAAGCAAGTCGCATCTCTTACCGATATATATAACATCCAGTACACATATAAAATGGCATTAGTATTGTTATCATTTATAAAATAATTGTAAGTTCAATACAGTAGAAAATTTACACTTGCATACCGATGATGCCTGAGCAGATTTAGCAATTGTTGGTGATGAGAGGTTTTGAGTAGATTATGCGTGTTGCTGCATCTCCATCCAGGCCTCCATCTTGGCCAATAATTTCTTTATATCAAATATCTCCTGCACTAGGCTATCTCTTTCTTTTATCAAATTCTCTACCTTTGAATAGGTAGGGGTTGACATCTTCAGTCCTGTCTTGGTTATTGAGCAACCTAGACCCCGCATTCGCCCTCTACTGTCAGAACCAACCAACTGTAAAATATTACAAATCAAGTTATTAGAAAATTCATAATTACCATGAATCTCACTGTCATTTTTAAATTTTATTATTACCTGTGTAAGGGCATCGTCAACGCTGGTAATCTTAGATTAAGGATTGGTAGAATAAAGCTCATCTAATTTTTCCTACGACAAAATACAAATGGATGTAAAATAATTCAAAGTTATACATTGGCATCTCATAAAGGTACTGGTTAGTGGTAGAAGAGGATGTACTTAAAACACGGTCAGGATACTGGACAACTTTGTCCTTGCTTGTATGGGCTCTTAAGTAAACATCACATCTACCTATCTCGGCATCAGAGGTAAGATTCCTCTCCTTCGCCTTTGGCACATTACATATTAATGGAGTTAGATGAGTGATAATTCAAAAGTAAATTCAATATTAAACTATAATACCTATATTTATAAATAAATAATGCATACCATCTGATGGCGAATAACGGCCATACTGTTCCTCCCAAGACACGCAAGTCCTTTTAGCTTGGACCGATTGACTTTATTCCTTTCGCTTGCTCTCTTGAATTCCTCAATGCTATGTTGATTCACGAAGACCAACCAATCCTCCATAGGGATACCTGGGGGGGCAGGACTATCTCTCACAACTGTAAGATCCTTGTCTTTAATATATTTTCCAGTCAACCTTTTCTTGTAATTCCGCCATATTTTCTTAATGCGTTTTGTTACGTATGTAAGACTCGCATCCCAACTTTAACCCTCAAACTCATAAGCCCGTGACAATGACTCTATGATCATTTGAATGTGTACATGAGGCAGCTGGCGAAAGTCCTGGTATATGATCGGGATATGATTACGGGTGAGGATACCGATATTCGATGCAAAGTGCTTTTGTTTAGGAAAATCCACATTCGGTTGCCCGAATTCATTCGTCTTTAGGACTTTTTTCCTATCAGGTTGCTCATGTAAAAAAACACTCCTAGTAGGACCTCTCTTTCTAGACGAAGAAGACGAAGCTGACATAACAATATAAAAAGAATAACAGTTATATATACACATCGTTGATTACCGCCAATATATAAGAAAATTGAAATTTACATATCTAATTAAGGGGATCTATCATATTACCTTTGGTCTTGCTTGCATCTGTAGTCTTGGTCAAGTGCACACCCAATGCCTCTGGTTGTGAATCCATGTGCCTGTTTAAAATAGAATAAAATAAAATAAAATAAAAACACTAATGATTAATACAATAATTTAGATAACAGATAAAGTACAAACAATTCACTACATTATCCATACCATGATTGGATTTCCTCTAATAAATATCATTTTGTTACATGCTTAGAAAATATAAACAATTCAAGAGATTCTCCTTGGTCGCTTTCTTTTCTTTATTTTCTCGACTACAACATTGATGTCTTCAGGTTCATTGAATATCAACTCATCAACAATTGCTAATGAGGTGAGATTAGGTCCTGCATCGACGTCGGTTACATCCTTAAATCATTTTGATAGATAACACGTCTCTTCTTCGATAAAAATCTTTTTTGGAACCTCCAATACCATATGCCATTCAGGATTTTTTGGATCTCTGGAGTAGAAAACTTGCGTGGCATGCTCCACAAGAATGAACGGCTCGTCACCCACTTTGTCTGAACTGTAAAGACTGGACAAATTTACTAATCTTAAATTCGCTTCGACATCAAAAGAAACATCATGATATGTCACCTTCACCCAATCATACTTAAATAGGACAGGCTTGTACCCTGTTCTGTACTCCAATTGGATAATTCTATGAAGGACTCTGTAGTAAGGTTAATTTTCATCCATTGTATTCATATCCTTAGCACTAGATCGGAAGGTGGTCATACCCTCTGTCATAACCCCACTGTTTTGGTTCGTTTTATTCTCCTCATAGTCCTTAGCGATGAAGAGAAAACCATTAATACAATACTTATTGTATTTAGTACAAAAAAATAGAGGTCCTCTCACTATATCTTTAAATTCTTTATTGTTAGATTCGCTAAACGCTGGTTGCCTCTTCAACCAAGGTATGAATTCATCCTCGTTAGGCACCCTGTTGGTCTTCCTGTAACATCAATGAAAGAAATCTTTGTGCTTCCTGCCCGTTATTTGATACCATTGTTATATTGAAATCACATAAAGTAAAGAAGATATATACAAATGAGCTAATTGTGCATACCATTCCCACACATCATAGCTGGGATGACTCTTCAGTACCCATGTACAAGCTTGTTCGTATTCGATACCTGCTAGGATAACATGTTGACCCGAACCTATTGGACCAACATCGTCATCATTGTTATCGTCATCAACGACATCTTGTAAATTTTGTAGTCCTTAAATGACTCCATCAAACCGTTTTTCCAGTTTTTCTAAGAGGCTTGTTTTTATTTTCCTCTGTATTGGTTGCAATATATAATTGTCTCCTCTTGGATATATTGTTCTGTAATGCAACTCTCAGGTCACGTCTTGTTACGGACATAGGCGTTGAATGTCTTCATGAACCTGACAAAGATAATGATACATTACAAATACATACAATCGTAGATGTTAAGCCAGATTATTCTCAATAAACTCATAGCGTACCTTTCGAATGGATACATCCATCAATAGTACACCGGACCACATATGCGAGCCTCATAAGCCAAGTGAATCGACAGATACATCATCATGACAAATATAGATGGAGGGCATATAATCTCAAGCTGACATAACGTCATAGCTATACCCCTCTCAAGAGTGAGGAGCATTTGAAGGTCTACTATTGTCGAGCACAAGGCATTAAAGGTGCAAAAGCTTGTAATTATAGGACGAATGACCTTCCTATCCCTAAATGCATGCTAGATGAGAACTGAGAGCAAATGTTGCATCAGCACATGGTAAGAATGAGACTTCATTCCCTTTAAATCCACGCAATCTCCCTTTATGATGTCTTCCAATTCGCACTAAAACCAATTGGAACACGTAGGTCATGCAAAGTCTGGATGAAAAGTTTTTTCTCTTATTTTCTTAAACAAAAAGGACCTTGTTTCTGAATCATCTTGCCATTGCTCTTTTTTAGCCATAGACGCTTCTTAATTCCCAACTGCTTCAGGTCCCTGCACGCATTAGGATCATCCTCGGTCTTGCCAGGTGTGTTCAACAACAAGGCGAGAAGGATTTCACATATATTTTTCTCGACATGCATAACATCAAGGTTATGACGCACTGAAATATCTTTCCAATACTCCAGATCAAATAATATAGACTGTTTGAAGAACCACAGCGATTCAACAGCACCCGTTAGCTCTTGTCGGCCTCCATCAATACCCCTCATATTCCTCTTCTCAGTCTTCCCCCATTGCACATTCAGGTTCGCAGTCTGTCTTTCGACCTCAATCCTGTCCAGACAAATGGGTTGTTATCGTATCTCCACCTTCTTATTGAATGTGCCAGCACTTGTGTCCTTCCTTGCCTGGTCTGACATTGGCAACCATCGTTTGTAACCCATATAAACATGTTTCTTTCCATATTGGAGTCACAAGGAATCTGTGTTGGGACCACATACAGGGCAACCATACTTACCCTTGGTCCTACAACTAGAAACATTACCATATGCTGGAAAGTCGTGAATTGTCCAGAGCAAAACGGCACGCATCTTGAATTTGTTTTTATGATATGTGTCAAGCGTCGTGACCCCTTTATGTCATAACTCTTGCAATTCATCAATCAATGGTCATAAATAAACATCAATATCCTTTCTTGGTTGTTGTGGTCCCTCAATGAGCAAAGTCAACATAGTAAACTGAGGTTTCATGCAAAGCTTTGGTGGAAGGTTGTACGTGACACACATAATGGGCCATGAACTATGAGCTGTAGTCAAAGCACCGAATGGGTTAAACCTATCTGTAGCCAGGCCCAATCGAACATTGCGAGGCTCAGCTGAAAAATCTATATACTTCTCATTGAGATTCTTCCATGCAATAGAATCAGCCGGATGCTCCCTCTTTTCAGGTTGCAATTTTCTGGTTGAGTGCCAGGACATTTCTTTCACTAACCATGGCACACTGAATATTCTTTGTAGCTATGGTGTTAATGGAAAATACCTTAACACCTTGACAGGTACTTTAGATTGTTTTTTCTCAACATTCATTTCTATCTTGAACCTAAGAGCTTTACAAGTTAGACAACTGGTTTTCATCTCATTCTCTTTCCAGTACCAGATACAGTCATTTGGACAAGCATGGATCTTCACATAATCAAGACCCAACTTTGTAATGATCTTCTTCGCTTGGTAGGTATTAGTAGGGGCCTTGTTACCGAAAGGTAACACCTTCTTTAGTAATTGAAGGAGCTCTGTAAAGCTTTTTTCACTCCATCCATGGTTCACCTTTAATTTGAAAAATTGTATAATAATAGTCAGCACGGTGAAATCTTGGGCCCCTGGGTATAGCTCAATCATTGCGTCCCATAGATTTTCTTCAAACTCATCAGTTTCATTTTCCCCAAAGACGCCTTCGACTACAGGGGTCACATTCGGCTCATCCTTACAACTTCATCTAGGTTATTACCACCGAATTCTTGAACAATCGCGTTGTGAACCTCATTAAAGTTCAGGACATTGTGGTACTGTTGGGAACTTGATGCATATTCAGTACGCTTAGGTGATACATGCTCACCAAGCATGTCCCAAACCCTATATTGTGTCGAATCCATTTTTCATTAGATGTATTTCCAAATCATCATAAGAAACCGGTAATCGTAAACATTTGCAAGTGGCGCATGGGCAAAGAATGGTTTCTCTACCAGGAAGGTGTTCTTCTACAAACTTCACAAAGCTTCTGATTCTAGAAATAAAACGAGGGTTCGAAAAACTTAGTGTCATCCACTGCCTATCTATTATAACTGGATCCTGATTAACCAAGGGGTTCATTTTGAATCCGCACCTTACCAAAAAAAAAAATTTCATCCATTCATGGATCTAATTCTAAACACATGCATCTATGACTATCATTGGAGTTTAGTCTTTGAATAGCTTTAACTTTTCCTAGGCATATCATGAGGGACCTAGATCGGGTAAACTAACATGGAAATGTCATGATGCAGCTGCTGCAATAACTGAGCATGCAGTTTGCTGATCAGAAATGTGGGGCCCATTGATTGATAATCCAAAATGGTGATCTTACATTCCACCTCACCAAATACTCCATATTAGATGATGACCAACAAATAGACAATGGTCAAAAACCATATTCAATGGGGAGAAAAAAAAGGCACCAAGACTTTTGCATAAATTTAACATAAGCTAACGGTTCCAAGCTAACCATCGCCATGATCAGATTTTTATAAGGTCTTTCCTGTGTTAGTTGTCTTCACATTTGACCTGTTTTCCTAAAGCGAAGCAAAATCTTCATCTCAAAAATGGGATATAGCTTAAGAAAAGTGTACATACCCATATTCATCATTCATCCCATTTCATATGTGTATTCTTTGTCGCCTTTGGTGAAAAAAAAATTGCTCTCTCTCTCTCTCTATATATATATAAGCTATTGATTCACAACTATGGTGAACAGGATGGATGTCCTAGTACATGTGGTACACAGGTAATCATGTTTGTGGAGCAATGACCAAGAGAACACCAACAGTTGGATGATTTTAATCATTTTCTCATTGTAAACTTTCCTTGTTGAATGAGAAAGTCTGCTCCACCTTTTTTAAACCATCCATTCGCAGACTACTTATGAAATGGTTATCAAAATCCAAACTTTGAGCTACAGCCCACCCACGTGACAGCCCAACAGGTGCTATGGTCACACACTCGTGCGGCACATGTACGGTAGATAGATTCCTCAATGTAATATGTGGAACATCATGACATGCGTGCATTATAGAGAAAAGCACCATCGTGATATAATAGCTCAAATACATAACAGCCCCCTTGATGAGGGTCTGGCGCATAAGCATGCGATTACAAGCACAATAAAGAAAACAAACTATTTCACTAATATGACCATTTGTCAATCATAGACTTGTTTTGCATTAATTAGAAAAAAAAAGAAGAAGAAAAAGAACAAAAATGGATGGTGATGGTGCACTTTATTGCAACATTAGTGGAAGTTTGTCCTTGACAAAGGAGTGCTTTAAAACTTGAATCCTACAAATTCATTTGTCTTTTCCATTTTTCACCTAATTTCTTT
>NW_026682821.1:0-178060 GCF_029962835.1 Magnolia sinica | reverse complement strand
GAGAGCGTTCGGTACCCCAAAAGCCCATTGGAACTCTTCGACCATCATGTTGCAATTTGGATCCAAATCGCGCGATCCAACAGAGATGCTCATAACTCTCTCGTTTGATTTCAGATTGGGTCGATTTTTGGTCAATTGAAAGGTATTTTATTGCTCTTTCATTCCTGACTTGAATCGTCATATTCCGTGTCATTTGATCATCCGTAAGTGGGATTATAGTCGTCAGTCCTGAATTTTTCCTTCATCTCCTTGTCCAATAGTAACCTTCATAACTCTCTCTTCCATGGTCGAATTTAGACTATTTTGAGCTCATTGGAATGGTAACTTCACAAGCTTCAAAATGGGACTAGAATTGTCTAATTCTAAGACCGTTCGGTATCCCAAAAGCCCGTTGGAACTCTTCGATTGTCATTTTGCAATTTCTATTGTTAATCTTTCCAAATCACGCGATCCAACAGAGATGCTCATAACTCCCTCATTTGATGTCAAATTGGGTAGATTTTTGTTCATCTGAAAGGTACTTTAGTGCTCTTTCATTCCTGACTTGAATCATCATATTCCGAGACCATTTGCGCATCTGTAAGTGGGATCACAGTTGTCGGAACTGAATTTTTCCCTCATCTCCTTGTCCAATAGAAACCTTCATAACTCGCTCTTCAGTGGTTGAATTTAGACTATTTTGAGCTCATTGGAATGGTAACTCGACAAGCTTCCAAATGGGATTAGAATTACCTAATTCTGAGACCGTTCGGTATCCCAAATGCCCGTTGGAACTTTTTAATCATCATTTTGCAATTTGAATTGTTTACCTTTCCAATTCGCGCGATCCAATGGAGATGCCCATAACTCCCTCATTTGATGTCAGATTGGGTCGATTTTGGGTCATCTGAAAGGTACTTTAGTGCTCTTTCATTCTTGACTTGAATCGTCGTATACCGAGACCATTTGCGCATCCGCAAGTGGGATCGCCGTCGTCTGTACTGAATTTTTACTTCATCTACTTGACCAATTGTAACCTTCATAACTCTTTCTACCATGGTTGAATTTAGACTATTTTGAGCACATTGGAACGGTAACTCGACAAGCATCCAAATCGGACCAGAATAACCTAATTCTGAGACCGTTCGGTATCCCAAAAGCCCATTGGAACTTGTCGATCATCATTTTGCAATTTGGATTATTAATCTTTCGAAATTGCATGTTCCAACGGAGTGCTCATAACTCCCTCGTTTGATGTCAGATTGGGTTGATTTTTGGTATCTGAATGGTACTTTAGTGCTCTTTCACTCCAGACATGAATCATTGTATTCCGAGACAATTTGTGCATCCATAAGTGGGATCGCAGTCGTCGGTCCTGAATTTTTCCTTCATCTCCTCGTCCAATAGTAAACCTCATAACTCTCTCTTCCGTTGTCAAATTTAGACTATTTTGGTCATTGGAATTAACTGACAAGACAAATCGGACAGAATTGCCTTTTGAGCCGCGGTATCCAAAAGCCCGTTGGAACTCTTTGATCATTTTTAATGATTGTTAATCTTTCCAAAACTCAACGGAGATGCTCAAAACTCCCTCGTTTGATGTCGGATTGGGGCGATTTTTGTCCTGAAAGGTACTTTAGTGCTCTTTCATCTGTCTTGAATCATCGTATTCCGAGCCCATTTGTGCATCTGTAAGTGGGATCGGTCCTGATTGTTTCCTTCATCTCTTCGTCCAATAGTAACCTTCATAACTCTCTTAGTGGTCAAATTTAGACTATTTTGAGCTCATTGGAATGGTATCCAAGCATCCAAATCGGCGAGAATTGCCTAATTATGAGTTGACCGTTATATCCCAAAGCCCTGGAACTTTCGATCGTCATTTTGCAATTTGGATTGTTAATCTTTCCAAATCGCGCGATCATCCAATGGAGATGCTCATAACTCCCTCGCATTTGATGTCGGATTGGGTCGATTTTTGGTCATCGAAAAGGTTTTTGTTGCTCTTTCATTCTTGACTTATCGTCTTTAGACCATTTGCTCGTAAGTGGGATTGAGTCATTCTGAATTTTTCCTTCATCTCCTTGTCCCATAGTAGCCTTCATAACTCTCACTTTAGTGGTCAAATTTAGATTATTTAGAGATCGTTGGAATGGTAACTGGACAAGCATCCAAATTGGACTAGAATTGCCTAATTTTGAGACCGTTCGGTATCCTAAAAGCCCATTGGAACTCTTCGATTGTCATTTTGCATTTCGATTGTTAATCCTTCCAAATCGCGATAGAGTGCTCTTTCATTCCTGACTTGAATCTTCGTATTCCGAGACCATTTGGGCATCCGCAAGCGGGATCGCAGTCGTCTGTCCTGAATTTCTACTTCTTCTACTTGTTCAATTGTAACCTTCATAACTCTTTCTACCATGGTCGAATTTAGACTATTTTGAGCTCATTGGAATGGTAACTCGACAAGCATCCAAATCGGACCAGAATTACCTAATTCTGAGACCGTTCGGTATCCCAAAAGCCCGTTGGAACTTGTCGATCATCATTTTGCAATTTGGATTGTTAATCTTTCCAAATTGCGTGATCCAACGGAGATGCTCATAACTCCCTCCGATTGGGTCGATTTTTGGTCATCTGAAAGGTACTTTACAGCTCTTTCATTGCTGACTTGAATTGTTGTATTTTGAGACCATTTGTGCATCTGTAAGTGGGATCGCAGTCGTCGGTCCTGAAGTTTTTCCTCATCTCCTTGTCCAATAGTAACCTTCATAAATCTCTCTTTATTGGTCGAATGTAGACTATTTTCAGAGCATTGGAATGGTAACTTGACAAGCTTCAAAATGGGACCAGAATTGTCTAATTCTGAGACCGTTCGGTATCCCAAAAGCCCATTGGAACTCTTCGATCGTCATTTTGCAATTTGGATTGTTAATCTTTCCAAATCGCGCGATCCAACGGAGATGCTCATAACTCCCTCATTTGATGTCGGATTGGGTTGATTTTTGGTCATCTGAAAGGTACTTTAGTGCTCTTTCATTCCTGACTTGAATCATCATATTCCGAGACCATTTGCGCATCCGTAAGTGGGATCACAGTCGTCGGTCCTGAATTTTTCCCTCATCTCCTTGTCCAATAGAAACCTTCATAACTCGCTCTTCAGTGGTCGAATTTAGACTATTTTGAGCTCATTGGAATGGTAACTCGACAAGCTTCCAAATGGGATCAGAATTACCTAATTCTGAGACCGTTCGGTATCCCAAATGCCCGTTGGAACTTTTCGATCGTCATTTTGCAATTTGAATTGTTAACCTTTCCAATTCGTGCGATCCAACGGAGATGCTCATAACTCCCTCATTTGATGTCGGATTGGGTCATCTGAAAGGTACTTTAGTGCTCTTTCATTCCTGACTTGAATAGTCGTATTCCGAGACCATTTGCGCATCCGCAAGAGGATTGCAGTCGTCTGTCCTGAATTTTTACTTCATCTACTCGTCCAATTGTAACCTTCATAACTCTTTCTACCATGGTCGAATTTAGACTATTTTGAGCTCATTGGAATGGTAACTCGACAAGCATCCAAATCAGACCAGAATTACCTAATTCTGAGACCGTTCGGTATCCCAAAAGCCCATTGGAACTTGTCGATCATCATTTTGCAATTTGGATTGTTAATCTTTCCAAATTGCATGATCCAACGGAGATGCTCATAACTCCCTCGTATGATGTTGGAATGGGTTGATTTTTGGTCATCTGAAAGGTACTTTACAGCTCTTTCATTCCTGACTTGAATTGTTGTATTTCGAGACCATTTGTGCATCTGTAAGTGGGATCGCAGTCGTCGGTCCCGAATTTTTTTCTCATCTCCTTGTCCAATAGTAACCTTCATAAATCTCTCTTTATTGGTCGAATGTAGACTATTTTCAGCTCATTGGAATGGTAACTTGACAAGCTTCAAAATGGGACCAGAATTGTCTAATTCTGAGACCGTTCGGTATCCCAAAAGCCCGTTGGAACTCTTCGATTGTCATTTTACAATTTCTATTGTTAATCTTTCCAAATCGCGCGATCCAACGGAGATGCTCATAACTCCCTCATTTGATGTCAAATTGGGTTGATTTTTGGTCATATGAAAGGTACTTTAGTGCTCTTTCATTCCTGACTTGAATCGTCATATTCCGAGACCATTTACGCATCCGTAAGTGGGATCACAGTCGTCAGTCCTTAATTTTTCCTTCATCTCCTTGTCCAATAGAAACCTTCATAACTCGATCTTCAGTCATCGAATTTAGACTATTTTGAGCTCATTGGAATGGGAACTCAACAATCTTCCAAATGGGACCAGAATTTCCTAATTCTGAGACCGTTCGGCATCCCAAAAGCCCGTTGGAACTCTTTGATCGTCATTTTGCAATTTGAATTGTTAATCTTTTTAAATAGCGCAATCCAGTGGAGATGCACGTAACTCCCTCGTTTGATGTCAGATTGGGTCAATTTTTTCTCATTTGGAAGGTACTTTAGTGCCCTTTCATTCCTAACTTGAATCATAGTATTCCGCGACCATTTGCGCATCCATAAGTGGGATCACAGTCGTCGATCCTAAACTTTTCCTTCATCTCCTTGTCAAATAGTAACCTTCATAACTCTCTCTTTAGTGGTCGAATTTAGACTATTTTGAGCTCATTGGAATGGTAACTCGACAAGCTTCCAAATCGGACCAGAATTGCCTAATTCTGAGACCGTTCGGTACCCCAAAAGCCCATTGGAACTCTTCGACCATCATGTTGCAATTTGGATCCAAATCGCGCGATCCAACAGAGATGCTCATAACTCTCTCGATTGATTTCAGATTGGGTCGATTTTTGGTCAATTGAAAGGTATTTTATTGCTCTTTCATTCCTGACTTGAATCGTCATATTCCGTGTCATTTGAGCATCCGTAAGTGGGATTATAGTCGTCAGTCCTGAATTTTTCCTTCATCTCCTTGTCCAATAGTAACCTTCATAACTCTCTCTTCCGTGGTCGAATTTAGACTATTTTGAGCTCATTGGAATGGTAACTCGACAAGCTTCAAAATGGGACTAGAATTGTCTAATTCTTAGACCGTTCGGTATCCCAAAAGCCCGTTGGAACTCTTCGATTGTCATTTTGCAATTTCTATTGTTAATCTTTCCAAATCACGCGATCCAACAGAGATGCTCATAACTCCCTCATTTGATGTCAAATTGGGTAGATTTTTGTTCATCTGAAAGGTACTTTAGTGCTCTTTCATTCCTGACTTGAATCATCATATTCCGAGACCATTTGTGCATCTGTAAGTGGGATCACAGTTGTCGGTCCTGAATTTTTCCCTCATCTCCTTGTCCAATAGAAACCTTCATAACTCACTCTTCAGTGGTCGAATTTAGACTATTTTGAGCTCATTGGAATGGTAACTCGACAAGCTTCCAAATGGGATCAGAATTACCTAATTCTGAGACCGTTCGGTATCCCAAATGCCCGTTGGAACTTTTTGATCATCATTTTGCAATTTGAATTGTTTACCTTTCCAATTCGCGCGATCCAATGGAGATGCTCATAACTCCCTCATTTGATGTCAGATTGGGTCGATTTTGGGTCATCTGAAAGGTACTTTAGTGCTCTTTCATTCTTGACTTGAATCGTCGTATACCGAGACCATTTGCGCATCCGCAAGTGGGATCGCCGTCGTCTGTACTGAATTTTTACTTCATCTACTTGACCAATTGTAACCTTCATAACTCTTTCTACCATGGTTGAATTTAGACTATTTTGAGCACATTGGAATGGTAACTCGACAAGCATCCAAATCGGACCAGAATAACCTAATTCTGAGACCGTTCGGTATCCCAAAAGCCCATTGGAACTTGTCGATCATCATTTTGCAATTTGGATTGTTAATCTTTCCAAATTGCATGTTCCAACGGAGTGCTCATAACTCCCTCGTTTGACGTCAGATTGGGTCAATTTTTGGTCATCTGAAAGGCACTTTAGTGCTCTTTCCTTCCTGACTTGAATCATCGTATTCCGAGATCATTTGCGCATCCATAAGTGGGATTCCAGTCATCACTCCTTAATTTTTCCTTCATCTCATTGTCCAATAGTAGCGTTCATAACTCTCTCTTTAGTGGTCGAATTTAGACTATTTTGAGCTCATTGGAATGGTAACTCGACAAGCTTCCAAACGGGATCAGAATTACCTAATTCTGAGACCGTTCGGTATCCAAATGCCCGTTGGAACTTTTCGATCGTCATTTTGCAATTTGAATTGTTAACCTTTTCAAATCGCGCGATCCAATGGAGATGCTCATAACTCCCTCGTTTGATGTCGGATTGGGTCGATTTTGGGTCATCTGAAAGGTACTTTAGTGCTCTTTCATTCCTGACTTGAATCTTCGTATTCCGAGACCATTTGGGCATCCGCAAGCGGGATCGCAGTCGTCTGTCCTGAATTTCTACTTCTTCTACTTGTTCAATTGTAACCTTCATAACTCTTTCTACCATGGTCGAATTTAGACTATTTTGAGCTCATTGGAATGGTAACTCGACAAGCATCCAAATCGGACCAGAATTACCTAATTCTGAGACCGTTCGGTATCCCAAAAGCCCGTTGGAACTTGTCGATCATCATTTTGCAATTTGGATTGTTAATCTTTCCAAATTGCGTGATCCAACGGAGATGCTCATAACTCCCTCCGATTGGGTCGATTTTTGGTCATCTGAAAGGTACTTTACAGCTCTTTCATTCCTGACTTGAATGGTTGTATTTCGAGACCATTTGTCCATCTGTAAGTGGGATCGCAATCGTCGGTCCTGAAGTTTTTCCTCATCTCCTTCTCCAATAGTAACCTTCATCAATCTCTCTTTATTCGACGAATGTAGACTATTTTCAGATCATTGGAATGGTAACTTGACAAGCTTCAAAATGGGACCAGAATTGTCTAATTCTGAGACCGTTCGGTATCCCAAAAGCCCGTTGGAACTCTTCTATTGTCGTTTTGCAATTTCTATTGTTAATCTTTCCAAATCGCGCGATCCAACGGAGATTCTCATAACTCCCTCATTTGATGTCAAATTGGGTTGATTTTTGTTCATCTGAAAGGTACTTTAGTGCTCTTTCATTCCTGACTTGAATCGTCATATTCCGAGACCATTTGTGCATCCGTAAGTGGATCACAGTCGTCGGTCCTAAATTTTTCCTTCATCTCCTTGTCCAATAGTAACCTTCATAACTCTCTCTTCAGTGGTCGAATTTAGATTATTTTGAGCTTATTGGAGTGGTAACTCGACAAGCTTCCAAATGGGACCAAAATTGGCTAATTCTAAGACTGTTTGATATCCCAAAAGCAGGTTTGAACACTTCAAACGCCATTTTGCAATTTGGATTGTTAATCTTTCTAAATTGCTTGATCCAACGGAAATGCTCATAACTCCCTCGTTTGATGTCGGATTGGGTCGATTTTGGGTCATCTGAAAGGTACTTTAGTACTCTTTCATTCCTGACTTGAATCGTCGTATTCCGAGATCATTTACGCATCCATAAGTGGGATTCCAGTCATCACTCAATTTTTCCTTCATCTCATTGTCCAATAGTAACATTCATAACTCTCTCTTTAGTGGTCCAATTTAGACTATTATGAGCTCATTGGATTGGTAACTCGACAAGCTTCCAAATGGGATTAGAATTACCTAATTCTGAGACCGTTCGGTATCCCAAATGCCCGTTGGAACTTTCGATCGTCATTTTGCAATTTGAATTGTTAACCTTTCCAAATCGCGCGATCCAACGGAGATGCTCATAACTCCCTCGTTTGATGTCGGATTGGGTCAATTTTGGGTCAGCTGAAAGGTACTTTAGTGCTCTTTCATTTCTGAATTGAATCGTCGTATACCGAGACCATTTGCGCATCTGCAAGTGGGATTGCGGTCGTCTGTCCTGAATTTTTACTTCATCTACTTATCCAATTGTAACCTTCATAACTCTTTCTACCATGGTCGAATTTGGACTATTTTGAGCTCATTGGAATGGTAACTCGGCAAGCATCCAAATCAGATCAGAATCACCTAATTCTGAGACCGTTCAGTATCCCAAAAGCCCGTTGGAACTTGTTAATCATCATTTTGCAATTTGCATTGTTAATCTTTCCAAATTCCATGATCCAATGGAGATGCTCATAACTCCCTCGTTTGACGTCAGATTGGGTCGATTTTTGGTCATTTGAAAGGCACTTTAGTGCTCTTTCATTCCTGAATTGAATCGTCATATTCCGAGCCCATTTGCGCATCCATAAGTGGGATCGCCGTTGTCGGTCCTGAATTTTTTCCTCATCTCCTTGTCCAATAGTAACCTTCATAAATCTCTCTTTATTGGTCGAATGTAGACTATTTTTAGCTCATTGGAATGGTAACTTGACAAGCTTCAAAATGGAACCAGAATTGTCTAATTCTAAGACCGTTCGGTATCCCAAAAGCCCGTTGGAACTCTTCGACTGTCGTTTTGCAATTTCTATTGTTAATCTTTCCAAATCGCGCGATCCAACGGAGATGCTCATAACTCCCTCATTTGATGTCAAATTGGGTTGATTTTTGGTCATATGAAAGGTACTTTAGTGCTCTTTCATTCCTGACTTGAATCGTCATATTCCGAGACCATTTACGCATCCGTAAGTGGGATCACAGTCGTCAGTCCTTAATTTTTCCTTCATCTCCTTGTCCAATAGAAACCTTCATAACTCGATCTTCAGTCATCGAATTTAGACTATTTTGAGCTCATTGGAATGGGAACTCAACAATCTTCCAAATGGGACCAGAATTTCCTAATTCTGAGACCGTTCGGCATCCCAAAAGCCCGTTGGAACTCTTTGATCGTCATTTTGCAATTTGAATTGTTATTCTTTCCAAATCGCACAATCTAACGGAGATGCTCATAATTCCCTCGATTGATGTCGAATTGGGTCAATTTTTGGTCATCTAAAAGGTACTTTAGAGCTCGTTCATTCCTAACTTGAATCATCATGTTTCGAAACCATTTGCCCATCCATAAGTGGGATCGCAGTCGTCGTTCCTGAATTTTTTCCAAATCTCCTTGTCCAATAGTAACCTTCATAACTCTCTCTGCAGTGGTCGAATTTATACTATTTTGAGCTCATTGGAATTGTAAATCGACAAGCTTCCAAATCGGACCAGAATTACCTAATTCTGAGAGCGTTCGGTACCCCAAAAGCCCATTGGAACTCTTCGACCATCATGTTGCAATTTGGATCCAAATCGCGCGATCCAACAGAGATGCTCATAACTCTCTCGTTTGATTTCAGATTGGGTCGATTTTTGGTCAATTGAAAGGTATTTTATTGCTCTTTCATTCCTGACTTGAATCGTCATATTCCGTGTCATTTGATCATCCGTAAGTGGGATTATAGTCGTCAGTCCTGAATTTTTCCTTCATCTCCTTGTCCAATAGTAACCTTCATAACTCTCTCTTCCGTGGTCGAATTTAGACTATTTTGAGCTCATTGGAATGGTAACTTGAGAAGCTTCAAAATGGGACCAGAATTGTCTAATTCTAAGACCGTTCGGTATCCCAAAAGCCCGTTGGAACACTTCGATTGTCGTTTTGCAATTTCTATTGTTAATCTTTCCAAAAAGTGCGATCCAATGGAGATGCTCATAACTCCCTCATTTGATGTCAAATTGGGTTGATTTTTATTCATCTGAAAGGTACTTTAGTGCTCTTTCATTCCGGAGTTGAATCGTCATATTCCGAGACCATTTGCGCCTCCGTAAGTGGGATCACAGTCGTCGGTCCTGAATTTTTCACTCATCTCCTTGTCCAATAGAAACCTTCATAACTCGCTCTTCAGTGGTCAAATTTAGACTATTTTGAGCTCATTGGAATGGTAACTCGACAAGCTTCCAAATGGGATCAGAATTACCTAATTCTGAGACCGTTCGGTATCCCAAATGCCCGTTGGAACTTTTCGATCGTCATTTTGCAATTTGAATTGTTAACCTTTTCAAATCGCGCGATCCAATGGAGATGCTCATAACTCCCTCGTTTGATGTCGGATTGGGTCGATTTTGGGTCATCTGAAAGGTACTTTAGTGCTCTTTCATTCCTGACTTGAATCTTCGTATACCGAGACCATTTGGGCATCCGCAAGTGGGATCGCAGTCGTCTATCCTGAATTTTTACATCATCTACTTGTCCAATTGTAACCTCCATAACTCTCTTTGTAGTGGTCGAATTTAGACTATTTTGAACTCATTAGAATGGTAACTCAACAAGTATCCAAATCGGACTAGAATTACCTAATTCTGAGACCGTTCGGTATCCCAAAAGCCCGTTGGAACTTGTCGATCATCATTTTGCAATTTGGATTGTTAATCTTTCCAAATTGCGTGATCCAACGGAGATGCTCATAACTCCCTCCGATTGGGTCGATTTTTGGTCATCTGAAAGGTACTTTACAGCTCTTTCATTGCTGACTTGAATTGTTGTATTTTGAGACCATTTGTGCATCTGTAAGTGGGATCGCAGTCGTCGGTCCTGAAGTTTTTCCTCATCTCCTTGTCCAATAGTAACCTTCATAAATCTCTCTTTATTGGTCGAATGTAGACTATTTTCAGAGCATTGGAATGGTAACTTGACAAGCTTCAAAATGGGACCAGAATTGTCTAATTCTGAGACCGTTCGGTATCCCAAAAGCCCATTGGAACTCTTCTATTGTCGTTTTACAATTTCTATTGTTAATCTTTCCAAATCGCGCGATCCAACGGAGATGCTCAAAACTCCCTCATTTGATGTCAAATTGGGTTGATTTTTGTTCATCTGAAAGGTACTTTAGTGCTCTTTCATTCCTGACTTGAATCATCATATTCCGAGACCATTTGCGCATCCGTAAGTGGGATCACAGTCGTCGGTCCTGAATTTTTCCCTCATCTCCTTGTCCAATAGAAACCTTCATAACTCGCTCTTCAGTGGTCGAATTTAGACTATTTTGAGCTCATTGGAATGGTAACTCGACAAGCTTCCAAATGGGATCAGAATTACCTAATTCTGAGACCGTTCGGTATCCCAAATGCCCGTTGGAACTTTTCGATCGTCATTTTGCAATTTGAATTGTTAACCTTTCCAAATCGCGCGATCCAACGGAGATGCTCATAACTCCCTCGTTTGATGTCGGATTGGGTCGATTTTGGGTCATCTAAAAGGTACTTTAGTGCTCTTTCATTCCTGACTTGAATCGTCGTATACCAAGACCATTTGCGCATCCGCAAGTGGGATTGCACTCGTCTATCCTGAATATTTACTTCATCTACTTATCTAATTGTAACCTTCATAACTCTCTCTGGAGTGGTCGAATTTAGACTATTTTGAGCTCATTAGAATTGTAAATCGACAAGCTTCCAAATCGGACCAGAATTGCCTAATTCTGAGACCGTTCGGTTCCCCAAAAGCCCGTTGGAACTCTTCGACCATCATTTTGCAATTTGGATCCAAATCGCGTGATCCAACAGAGATGCTCATAACTCTCTCGTTTGATTTCAGACTGGGTCGATTTTTGGTCAATTGAAAGGTATTTTGTCGGTCTTTCATTCCTGACTTGAATCGTCATATTCTGGATTATTTGCGCATCCGTAAGTGGGATTACAGTCGTCAGTCCTGAATTTCTCCTTCATCTCCTTGTCCAATAGTAACCTTCATAACTCTCTCTTCAGCAGTCAAATTTAGATTATTTTGTGCTCATTGGAATAGTAACTCGACAAGCTTTCAAATGGGTCCAGAATTGTCTAATTCTGAGACCGTTCGGTATCCCAAAAGCCTGTTGGAACTCTTCAATTGTTGTTTTGCAATTTGGATTATTAATCTTTCCAAATCGCACGATCCAATGGAGATGCTCATAATTCCCTCGATTGATGTCAGATTGGCTCAATTTTTGGTCATCTGAAACGTAATATAGTGCTCTTTCATTCCTGACTTGAATCGTCATATTTCGAAACCATTTGCGCATCCGAAAGTGGGATCGCGGTCGTCGTTCTAGAATTTTTTCCTCATCTCCTTGTCCAATAGTAACTTTCATACCTCTCTTCAGTGGTCGAATTTAGACCATTTTGAGCTCATTGGAAAATAAACTCGACAAGCTTCCAAATCTGACCAGAATTGCCTAATTCTGAGACCGTTAGGTACCCCAAAAGCCCGTTGGAACTCTTCGACCGTCATTTTGCAATTTGGATCCAAATCACGCTATCCAACAGAGATGCTCATAACTCCCTCGTTTGAATTCTGATTGGGTCAATTTTTGTTCATCTGAAAGGTACTTTAGTGCACTTTCATTCCTCACTTAAATTGTCGTATTCCGAGACCATATGCGCATCCGTAAGTGGGATCGCAGTCGTCGGTCCTAAATTTTTGCTTCATCTCCTTGTCCAATAGTAACCTTCATAACTCTCTATTTAGTGGTCGAATTTAGACTATTTTGAGCTCATTGGAATGGTAACTCGACAAGCATCCAAATCGGACCAGAATTGCCTAACTCTAAGACCGTTCGGAATCCCAAAAGCCCGTTGGAACTCTTTGATCGTCGTTTTGCAATTTGGATTGTTAATCTTTCCAAATCACATGATCCAACGGAGATTGTCATAACTCCCTCGTTTGATGTCGGATTGGATTGATTTTTGATCATCTAAAAGGTACTTTAGTGCTCTTTCATTCCTGACTTGAATCATTGTATTCTGAGACCATTTGCGCATCCGTAAGTGGGATCGCAGTCGTTGGACCTTAATTTCTCCTTCTTCTCCTTGTCCAATAGTAACCTTCATAACTCAATTTAGACTATTTTGAGCTCATTGGAATGGGAACTCGACAAGCATCCAAATCGGACCAGAATTGGCGAATTCTGAGACCGTTCGGTATCCCGAAAGCCCGTTGGAACTTTTTGATGGTCATTTTGCAATTTGGATTGTTGATCTTTCTAAATCGTGTGATCCAACGGAGATACTCTTAACTCCCTCGTTTGATGTCAGATTGGGGCGATTTTGGGTCATCTGAAGGTACTTTATTGCTCTTTCATTCCTGACTTGAATCGTCATATTCTGAGCCCAATTGTGCATCTGTAAGTGGGATCGTAGTCGTCGGTCTTGAATTTTCCCTCATCTCTTTTTCCACCTTCATAACTCTCTCTTCAGTGGTTGAATTTAGCCTACTTTGAGCTCATTGGAATGGTAACTCGACAAGCTTCCAAATGGGACCAGAATTGGCTAATTCTGAGACCATTCAATATCTCAAAAGCATGTCTGAACTCTTCGATCGTCATTTTGCAATTTGGAATGAAATCTTTCCAAATCGTGCGATCCAACGGAGATTCTCATAACTCCCTCGTTTGATTTCGGATTGGGTCGAGTTTTGGTCATTTAAAAGGTACTTTATTGCTCTTTCATTCCTGACTTGAATCATTGTATTTCGAGACCATTTGTGCATCGGTAAGTGGGATTGCAATCGTCGGTCCTGAATTTTTTCCTCATCTCCTTGTCCAATAGTAACCTTCAAAACTCTCTCTTCAATGGTCAAATTTAGACTATTTTGAGCTCATTGGAATGGTGACACGACAAGCTTCCAAATGGGACTAGAATTACCTAATTCTAAGACCGTTCGGTATCCCAAAAGCCCGTTGGAACTTTTCGATTGTCATTTTACAATTTGAATTGTTAACCTTTCCAAATCACGCGATCCAACGGAGATGCTCATAACTCCCCCATTTGATGTCAGATTGGGTCGATTTTGGGTCATCTGAAAGGTATTTTAGTGCTCTTTCATTCCTGACTTGAATCGTCGTATTCCGAACCATTTGTGCATCCGCAACTGGGATCGCAATCCTCTGTCCTGAATTTTTTACTTCATCTAGTTGTCCAATAGTAACCTTCATAACTCTTTCTACCATGGTCAAATTTAGACTATTTAGAGCTCTTTGGAATGGCAACTCGACAAGGTTCCAAATGGGACTAGAATTGTCTAATTCTGAGATCGTTCGATATCCCAAAAGCCCATTAGAACTTTTCGATCGTCATTTTGCAATTTGGATTGTTAATCTTTCCAAATTGCGTGATCCAATGGAGATGCTCATACTACCTCGTTTGATGTCGGATTGGGTCGATTTTTGGTCATCTGAAAGGCACTTTAGAGCTCTTTCATTCCTGACTTGAATCATTGTATTTCGAGACCATTTGTGCATCGGTAAGTGGGATTGCAGTCGTCGGTCCTGAATTTTTTCCTCATCTCCTTGTCCAATAGTAACCTTCATAACTCTCTCTTTAGTGGTCAAATTTAGACTATTTTGAGTTCATTGGAATTGTAACTCGACAAGCTTCCAAATCGGACTAGAATTGCCTAATTCTGAGACCGTTTGGTACCCCAAAAGCCCGTTGGAACTCTTGGACCGTCATTTTGCAAGTTGGATCCAAATCGCACGATCCAATGGAGATGCTCATAACTCCCTCGTTTGATTTCGGATTGGGTCAATTTTTGGTCATCTGAAAGGTACTTTAGTGCTTTTTCATTCCTTACTTGAATCGTCGTATTCCGATACCATTTGCGCATCCGTAAGTGGGATCGCAGTCGTTGGTCCTAAATTTTTATTCATCTCCTTGTCCAATAGACTATTTTGAGCTCATTGGAATGTTAACTCGATATGCTTTCAAATGCGACTAGAATTGGCTAATTCTCAGACCATTCAATATCCCAAAAGCACGTCTGAACTCTTCGATCGTCATTTTGCAATTTTGATTGTCAATCTTTCCATATCACGCAATCCAATGGAGATGCTCGTAACTCCCTCATTTGATGTCGGATTGGGTAGATTTTTGGTCATCTGAAAGGTGCGAACATTTGACGTCGGTCTTTCGTCACCTCAGAAAGAAACAGCTAAAGATGAATCCAGCTAACTGTGCGTTTGGAGTATCTTTAGGAAAATTTCTTGGTTTTGTTGTCCGGCATAAGGGCATTGAGATTGATCCGGGGAAAGTCCAAGAAGCTATTCAAAATATGCCACCACCAAAAACACTAAATGAATTGAAAAGTTTACAAGCAAAGTTGGCCTATATTCGCCATTTCATTTCAAATCTAACAGGAAGATGTCAGTATTTTCCCATCTAATGAAAAAAGATACAGAATTTATGTGGGATCAAGCTTGCCAGAACACGTTTGACTCAATCATATATTTGCAGAAACAGCCACCGGTACTAACAGCCCCAATAAAAGGGAGCCACTTTTTTCCTTAATCTCCTTGTCCAATATTAACCTTCATAACTCTCTCTTCAGTGATCCAATTTAGACTATTTTGTCCAATATTAACTCTCGTTTGATTTCAAATTGGGTCGATTTTTGGTCATCTGAAAGGTACTTTAGTGCCCTTTCAGTCCTCACTTAAATTGTCGTATTCCGAGACCATATGCGCATCCGTAAGTGGGATCACAGTCGTCGGTCCTAAATTTTTACTTCATCTCCTTGTCCAATAGTAACCTTCATAACTCTCTCTATAGTGGCCAAATTTAGACTATTTTGAGCTCATTGGAATGGCAACTCGAGAAGCACCCAAATCGGACCAGAATTGCCTAATTCTAAGACTGTTTGGTATCCCAAAAGCCCGTTGGAACTCTTCGATCGTCATTTTGTAATTTGGATAGTTAATCTTTCCAAATCGCGTGATCCAACGGAGATCTCATAACTCCCTTATTTGATGTCGGATTAGGTCGATTTTTGGTCATCTGAAAGGTACTTTAGTGCGCTTTCATTTCTGACTTGAATCATCATATTCCGAGACCATTTGCGCATCCATAAGTGGGATCATAGTCGTCGGACCTTAATTTTTCCTTCTTCTCCTTGTCCAATAGTAACCCTCATAACTCTCTCTTCAGTGGTTGAATTTAGACTATTTTGAGCTCATTGGAATGAGAACTCGACAAGCATCCAAATCGGACCAGAATTGCCTAATTCTGAGACCGTTCAGTATCTCAAAAGCCCGTTGGAACTCTTCGATTGTCATTTTGCAATTTGGATTGTTGATCTTTCCAAATCACGCGATCCAACGGAGATGCTCATAACTCCCTCATTTGATGTCTGATTGGGGCAATTTTTAGTCATCTGAAAGGTACTTTAGTGCTCTTTCATTCTTGACTTGAATCGTTGTATTCTGAGCCCATTTGCACATCTGTAAGTGGGATCGCAGTTGTCAGTCCTGAATTTTTCCCTCATCTCCTTTCCCAACTTCATAACACTCTCTTCAGTGGTTGAATTTAGACTATTTTAAGCTCATTGGAATGGTAACTCAACAAGCTTCCAAATGGGACCAGAATTGGCTTATTCTGAGACCATTCAATATCCCAAAAGCACATCTGAACTCTTCGATCGTCTTTTTGCAATTTGGAATGTAAATCTTTCCAAATCGCGTGATCCAACGGAGATGCTCATAACTCCCTCGTTTGATTTCGGATTGGGTCGATTTTTGGTCATTTGAAATGTACTTTATTGCTCTTTCATTCCTGACTTGAATCGTCAGATTCCGTATCATTTGCGTCCATAAGTGGGATTGCAGTCATGGATCCTGAATTTTTCCCTAATCTCCTTGTCCAATAGTAACCTTCAAAACTCTCTCTTCAGTGGTCGAATTTTGACTATTTTGAGCTCATTGGAATGGTGACTTAACAAGCTTCCAAATGGGACCAGAATTACCTAATTCTGAGACTATTCGGTATCCTAAAAGCCCGTTGGAACTTTCAATCGTCAATTTACAATTTGAATTGTTAACCTTTTGAAATCACGCGATCCAACGGAGATGCTCATAACTCCCTTGTTTGATGTCGGATTGGGGTGATTTTTGCTCATCTGAAAGGCACTTTAGTGCTCTTTCATTCATGACTTGAATCGTCGTATTCCGAGACCTTTTGCGCATCCGCAGGTGGGATCGCAGTCCTCTGTCCTAAATTTTTACTTCATCTACTTGTCCAATAGTAACCTTCATAACTCTTTCTACCATGGTCAAATTTAGACTATTTGGAGCTTATTGGAATGGCAACTCAACAAGGTTCCAAATGGGACTAGAATTGTCTAATTCTGAGATCGTTCGATATCCCAAAAGCCCATTAGAAATGTTCAATCGTCATTTTGCAATTTGGATTGTTAATCTTTCCAAATTTCATGATCCAATGGAGATGCTCATAACTACCTCGTTTGATGTTGGATTGGGTCGATTTTTGGTCATCTGAAAGGTACTTTAGAGCTCTTTCATTCTTGACTTGAATCATTGTATTTCGAGACCATTTGCGCATATGTAAGTGGGATCACAGTTGTCGTCCTGAATTTTTCCCTCATCTCCTTATCCAATAGTAACCTTCATAACTCTCTCTTCAGTGGTCCAATTTAGACTATTTTGAGCTCATTGGAATGGTAACTCGATAAGCTTCCAAATGGGAATATAATTGGCTAATTCTGTGATCGTTCGATATCCCAAAAGCAGGTCTGAACTCTTTGATCATCATTTTACAATTTGGATTGTGAATCTTTCCAAATCGCGAGATCCAACAGAGATGCTCATAACTCCCTCGATTAATGTCAGATTGGGTCAATTTTTAGTCATCTGAAAGGTACTTTAGTTCTCTTTCATTCATGACTCGAATCATCATATTTCGAGACCATTTGCGTATCTGTAAGTGGGATCGCAGTCGTTGGTCCTGAATTTTTTCCTCATCTCCTTGTCCAATAGTAACCTTCATAACTCTCTCTTCAGTGGTCGAATTTAGACTATTTTGAGCTCATTGGAATTGTAACTCGACAAGCTTCCAAATCGGACCAGAATTGCCTAATTCTGAGACCGTTCGGTACCCCAAAAGCCCGTTGGAACTCTTCGACCGTCATTTTGCAATTTGGATCCAAATCACGCAATCTAACAGAAATGCTCATAACTCCCTCATTTGATTTCGGATTGGGTCAATTTTTGGTCATCTGAAAGGTACTTTAGTGCTTTTTCATTCTTGACTTGAATCGTCGTATTCCGTTACCATTTGTGCATCTGTAAGTGGAATCGCAGTCGTTGGTCCTGAATTTTTATTCATCTCCTTGTCCAATAGTAACCTTCATAACATTTTCTTGGTCGAATTAAGACTATTTTGAGCTCATTGGAATGGTAACTCGATAAGCTTTCAAATGCGACCAGAATTGGCTAATTCTGAGACTATTCGATATCCCAAAAGCACATTTGAACTCTTCAATCGTCATTTTGCAATTTTGATTGTTAATCTTCCTAAATCGTGCAATCCAATGGAGATGCTCGTAACTCCCTCATTTGATGTTGGATTGGGTCAATTTTTGGTCATCTGAAAGGTGCGAACATTTAGCGTCGATCTTTCGTCGGCTCAGAAAGAAACAGCTAAAGATGAATCCAGCTAAATGTGTGTTTGGAGTATCTTCATGAAAATTTCTTGGTTTTGTTGTCCGGCATAGGGGCCTTGAGATTGATCCGGGGAAAGTCCGAGCTATTCAAAATATGCCGCTGCCATAAACACTAAAAGAATTGAAAAGTTTACAAGGAAAGTTGGCCTATATTCGTCGTTTCATTTCAAATCTAGCAGGAAGATGTCAGCATTTTCCCATCTGATGAAAAAGGATACAGAATTTGTGTGGGATCAAGCTTGCCAGAACACGTTTGACTCAATCATAGATTTGCTGAAACAGCCACCAGTACTAACAGCCCCAATAAAAGGGGAGCCGCTTTTTTCCTTCATCTCCTTGTCCAATACTAACCTTCATAACTCTCTCTTCAGGGGTCCAATTTAGACATTTTGAGCTCATTGGAATGGTAACTCAATAAGCTTCCAAATGGGAACAGAATTGGCTAATTCTGAGACCGTTCGATATCCTATAAGCACGTCTGAACTCTTCGATCATCATTTTGCAATTTGGATTGTGAATCTTTCCAAATCGCGTGATCCAACAGAGATGCTCATAACTCCCTCATTTGATGTCGGATTGGGTCGATTTATAGCCATATGAAAGGTACTGTAGTGCTCTTTCATTCCTGACTTGAATAATCATATTCTGAGACCATTTGGGCATCCGTAAGTGCGATCGCAGTCGTTGGTCATGAATTTTTCCTTCATCTCCTTGTCCAATAGTAACCTTCATAACTCTCTCTTCAGTGGTTGAATTTAGACTATTTGAGCTCATCGGAATCGTAACTCGACAAGCTTTCCAAATGGGACCAGAATTGCCTAATTCTCAGACCATTCGGTATCCCAAAAGCCGGTTGGAACTTTACGATTGTCATTTTGCAATTTAGAATGTTAACCTTTCCAAATTGCACGATCCAATGGAGATGCTCATAACACTCTCGTTTGATGTCGGATTGGGTCGATTTTTGATCATCTGAAAGGTACTTTAGTGCTCATTCATTACTGACTTGAATCGTCATATTTCGAGCCCATTTACGCAAACGTAAGTGGGATCACAGTCATTGATCCGGAATTTTTCCCTCATCTCCTTGTCCAATAGTAACCATTATAAATCTCTCTTCAGTGGTCCAATTTAGACTATTTTGAGCTCATTAGAATGGTAACTCGACAAGCTTCCAAATGGGAACAGAATTGGCTAGTTCTGAGACCGTTTGATATCCCAAAAGCACGTATGAACTCCTTGATCGTCATTTTGCAATTTGGATTGTGAATCTTTCCAAAATGCACGATCCAGCGGAGATGCTCATAACTCCCTCGTTTGATGTCGGATTGGGTCATTTTTTGGTCCTCTGAAAGGTACTTTAGTGCTCTTTCATTCCTGACTTGAATCATCGTATTACGAGACTATTTATGCATCTGTAAGTGGGATCGCAGTCGTTGGTCCTGAATATTTCCTTCATCTCCTTGTACAATTTTAACCTTCATAACTCTCCCTTCAGTGGTCAAATTTAAACTATTTGAGCTCATTGGAATGGTAACTTGACCAGCTTCCAAATGGGACTAGAATTGCCTAATTCTGAGACCGTTCGGTATCCCAAAAGCCCGTTGGAACTCTTCGATTGTCATTATGCAATTTGGATTAATAATCTTTCCAAATCACGCGATCCAACGGAGAAGCTCATAACTACCTCATTTGATGTCGGATTGAGATGATTTTTGCACATCTGAAAGGTACTTTAGTGCTCTTTCATTCCTGACTTGAATCGTCGTATTCCAAGCCCATTTGCGCTTCCGTAAGTGGGAGAGCAGTCATCGGTCCTGAATTTTTATCTCATCTCTTTATCCAATAGTAACCTTCATAACTCTCTCTTCAGTGGTCAAATTTAGACTATTTTGAGCTCATTGGAATGGGAACTCGACAAGCATCCAAATCGGACCAAAATTGCCTAATTCTAAGACCGTTTGGTATCCCAAAAGCCCGTTGGAACTTTGCGATCGTCATTTTGCAATTTAGATTGTTAACCTTTGCAAATTGCGCGATCCAACGGAGATGCTCATAAATCCCTCGTTTGATGTTGGATTGGGTCGATTTTTGGTCATTATAAAGGTACTTTAGTGCTCTTTCATTCCTTACTTAAATTGTCATATTCTGAGACCATTTGGGCATCCATAAGTGGGATCGCAGTTGTCGGTCCTAAATTTTTCCCTCATCACTTTGTCTAATAGTAACCTTAATAGCTCTCTCTTTAGTGGTCAAATTTTGACTATTTTGAGCTCATTGGAATGGTAACTCAATAAGCATCCAAATCGGACCAGAATTGCCTAATTATGAGACCATTCGGTATCCCAAAAGCCCGTTGGAACTCTTCGATTGTCATTTTCAGTTTTGATTATTAACCTTTCCAAATCACGCGATCCAACGGAAATGCTCATAACTCCCTCGTTTGATGTCGGATTGGGGCAATTTTTCTTCATCTGAAAGGTACTTTAGTGCTCTTTCATTCCTGACTTGAATCGTCATATTCCGAGCCCATTTGCACATTTGTAAGTGGGATCATCCAATAATAACCTTCATAACGCTCTCTTTAGTGGTTGAATTTTGACTATTTTGAGCTCATTGGAATGGTAACTCGACAAGCTTCCAAATGAGATCAGAATTGACTAATTTTTGAGACCATTCGATATCTCAAAAGCAAGTCTGAACTCTTCGATCCAACAGAGATGCTCATAACTCCCTCGTTTAATTTTGGATTTAGTTAATTTTTGGTCATTTGAAAGGTACTTTATTACTCTTTCATTCCTGACTTAAATCGTCATATTCCCCATCATTTGCGAATCCGTAAGTGGGATTGCAGTCGTCAGTCCTGAATTTTCTTTCATCTCCTTGTCCAATAGTAGCCTTCATAACTCTCTCTTCAGTGGTCGAATTTAGACTATTTTGAGCTCATTGGAATGCTAACTCGACAAGCATCCAAATGGGACCAGAATTGCCTAATTCTGAGACTGCTCGGTATCCCAAAAGCTCGTTAGAACTCTTCGAGCGTCATTTTGCAATTTGGATTGTTAATATTTCCAAATCGCGCATTCCAACGGAGATGCTCATAACTCCCTCGTTTGATGTCAGATTGGGATGATTTTTGGTCATCTAAAAGGTACTTTAGTGCTCTTTCTTTCTTGACTTGAATCGTCATATTTCGAGCCCATTTTCACATCCGTAAGTGGGATCGCAGTCGCTGGTCCTGAATTTTTCCCTCATCTCCTTATCCAATAGTAACCTTCATAACTCTCTCTTCAGTGGTCGAATTTAGACTATTTTGACCTCATTGGAATGGTAACTCGACAAGCATCCAAATCGGACCAGAATTGCCTAATTCTGAAACCATTCGGTATCCCAAATGCCCGTTGAAACTTTTTGATCATCATTTTGCAATTTGGATTATTAACCTTTCCAAATCGCCCGATCCAATGGAGATGCTTATAACTCCCTCGTTTGACGTCAGATTGGGTCGATTTTTAGTCATCATGCTCTTTCATTCCTGACTTAAATCATCGTATTCCGAGACCATTTACGCATCTGTAAGTGGGATCACAGCCGTCGGTCCTTAATTTCTCCCTCATCTCCTTGTCCAATAGTAACCTTCATAACTCTCTCTTCAGTGGTCGAATTTAGACTATTTTGTGCTCATTAGAATAGTAACTTGACAAGCTTCCAAATGGGACCAGAATTGCCTAATTCTGAGATCGTTCGGTATCCCAAAAGTTCGTTGGAACTTTTCGATCGTCAATTTACAATTTGGATTGTTAACATTTCCAAATCGCGCGATCCAATGGAGATGCTCATAACTACCTCGTTTGATGTCGAATTGGGTCAATTTTTTGTCATCATAATGGAACTTTAGTGCTCTTTCATTCCTAACTTAAATCGTCATATTCCAATTCCATTTGCGCATCCGTAAGTGGGATCGCAGTCGTCGGTCTTGAATTTTTCCCTCATCTCCTTTTACAATAGTAACCTTCATAACTCTCTCTTCTGTGGTTGAATATAGACTATTTTCAGCTTATTGGAATGGTAACTCGACAAGCATCCAAATCGGACCAGAATTGCCTAATTCTGAGATCGTTCGGTATCCCAAAAGCCCGTCGGAACTCGTCGATCGTCATTTTGCAATTTGGATTGTTAATCTTTCCAAATCGCGCGATCCAACGGAGAAGCTCATAACTCCCTCGTTTGATGTCCGATTGGGATGATTTTTGCACATCTGAAAGGTACTTTAGTGCTCTTTCATTCTTGACTTGAATCGTCATATTCCGGATCATTTGCGCATCCATAAGTGGGATTACAGCCGTCAGTCCTGAATTTTTCCTTCATCTCCTTGTCCAATAGTAACCTTCATAACTCTCTCTTCAGTGGTCGAATTTAGACTATTTTGAGCTCAATGGAATGGTAACTTCACAAGCTTCAAAATGGGACCAGAATTGTTTAATTCTAAGACCGTTCGGTATCCCAAAAGCCCATTGGAACTCTTCGATTGTCGTTTTGCAATTTCTATTGTTAATCTTTCCAAATCGCGCGATCCAATGGAGATGCTCATAACTCCCTCGTTTGATGTTGGATTCGGTTGATTTTTGGTCATCATAAAGATACTTTAGTGCTCTTTCATTCCTGACTTAAATCGTCATTTTCCGAGACCATTTGCGCATCCGTAAGTGGGATCGCAGTCGTCGGTCCTGAATTTTTCCCTCTTCTCCTTGTCCAATAGTAACCTTCATAACTCGCTCTTCAGTGGTCGAATTTAGACTATTTTGAGCTCATTGGAATGGTAACTCGACAAGCATCCAAATCGGACAAGAATTGCCTAATTTTGAAACCGCTCGGTATCCCAAAAGCCCGTTGCAACTATTCGAACGTCATTTTGCAATTTGGATTGTTAATATTTCCAATTTGCACGTTCCAATGGAGATGCTCATAACTCCCTCGTTTGATGTCGAATTTGGGCGATTGTTGGTCATCTGAAAGGTACTTTAGTGCTCTTTCATTCCTGACTTGAATCGTCATATTCTGAGCCCATTTGCACATCCGTAAGTGGGATCGTCCAATAGTAACCTTCATAACTCTCTCTTTAGTGGTTGAATTTTGACTATTTTGAGCTCACTGGAATGGTAACTCAACAAGCTTCCAAATGAGATCAAAATTGGCTAATTCCTGAGACCATTTGATATCTCAAAATCAAGTCTGAACTCTTTGATCTAATGGAGATGCTCATAACTCCCTCGTTTAATTTTGGATTTGGTCTATTTTTGGTCATTTGAAAGGTACTTTATTGCTCTTTCATTCCTGACGTAAATCATCGTATTCCCCATCATTTGCGAATCCGTGAGTGGGATTGCAGTCGTCAGTCCTGAATTTTCCTTCATCTCCTTGTCCAAAAGTAGCCTTCATAACTCTCTCTTCAGTGGTCGAATTTAGACTATTTTGAGCTCATTGGAATGGTAACTCGACAAGCTTCCAAATGGGACCAGAATTGCCTAATTCTGAGACTGCTCGGTATCCCAAAAGCTCGTTGGAACTTTTCGATTGTCATTTTGCAATTTGGATTGTTAACCTTTCCAAATCGCACGATCCAATGGAGATGCTCATAACTCCCTCATTTGATGTCAGATTGGGACAATTTTTGGTCATCTGAAAGGCACTTTAGTGCTCTTTATTTCTTGACTTGAATCGTTGTATTCTAAGACCATTTGTGCATCCGTAAGTGGGATCGCAGTCGCCGGTCCTGAATTTTTCCCTCATCTCCTTATCCAATAGTAACCTTCATAACTCTCTCTTCAGTGGTCGAATTTAGACTATTTTGACCTCATTGGAATGATAACTCGACAAGCATCCAAATCAGACCAGAATTGCCTAATTCTGAAACCGTTCGGTATCCCAAAAGCCCGTTGGAACTTTTTGATCATCATTTTGCAATTTGGATTATTAACCTTTCCAAATCGCCCGATGCAATGGAGATGCTTATAACTTCCTCGTTTGACATCAGATTGGGTCAATTTTTGGTCATCATAAAGGTACTTTAATGCTCTTTCATCCTGACTTAAATCATCGTATTCCGAGACCATTTGCGCATCTGTAAGTGGAATCGCAGCCGTCGGTCCTCAATTTCTCCCTCATCTCCTGTCCAATAGTAACCTTCATAACTCTCTCTTCAGTGGTCAAATTTAGACTATTTTGTGCTCATTAGAATTGTAACTTGACAAGTTTCCAAATGGGACCAGAATTGCTAAATTCTGAGATCGTTCGGTATCCCAAAAGTCCGTTGGAACTTTTCAATCATCAATTTGCAATTTGGATTGTTAACATTTCCAAATCACGCGATCCAATGGAGATGCTCATAACTACCTCGTTTGATGTCGGATTGGGTCAATTTTTGGTCATCATAATGGTACCTTAGTGCTCTTTCATTCCTAACTTAAATCGTCGTATTCCGATACCATTTGCGCATCCGTAAGTGGGATCGCAGTCGTCGGTCTTGAATTTTTCCCTCATCTCCTTTTACAATAGTAACCTTCATAACTCTCTCTTCTGTGGTTGAATATAGACTATTTTGAGCTCATTGTAATGGTAACTCGACAAACATCCAATTCGGACCAGAATTGCCTAATTCTGAGACCGTTCGGTATCCCAAAAGCTCATCAGAACTCTTCGAACGTCATTTTGCAATTTGGATTGTTAATCTTTCCAAATCGCGCGATCCAACGGAGAAACTCATAACTCCCTCGTTCGATGTCAGATTGGGATGATTTTTGCACATCTGAAAGGTACTTTAGTGCTCTTTCATTCTTGACTTGAATCATCGTATTCCGAGCCCTTTTGCGCATTTGTAAGTGGGATCGTAGTCGTCGGTCCTGAATTTTTCCCTCATCTCCTTTTCCAATAGTAACCTTCATAACTCTCTCTTCAGTGGTTGAATTTAGACTATTTTGAGCTTATTGGAATGGTAACTCGACAAGCATCCAAATCAGACCAGAATTGTCTAATTCTGAGACCGTTCGGTATCCCAAATGCATGTTGGAACTTTTCGATCGTCATTTTGCAATTTGGATTATTATCCTTTCCAAATCATGCGTTCCAATGGAGATGCTCATAACTCCCTCGTTTGATGTTGGATTCGGTTGATTTTTGGTCATCATAAAGATACTTTAGTGCTCTTTCATTCCTGACTTAAATCGTCATTTTCCGAGACCATTTGCGCATCCGTAAGTGGGATCGCAGTCGTCGGTCCTGAATTTTTCCCTCTTCTCCTTGTCCAATAGTAACCTTCATAACTCTCTCTTCAGTGGTCGAATTTAGACTATTTTGAGCTCATTGGAATGGTAACTCGACAAGCATCCAAATCGGACAAGAATTGCCTAATTCTGAAACCGCTCGGTATCCCAAAAGCCCGTTGCAACTCTTCGAACGTCATTTTGCAATTTGGATTGTTAATATTTCCAAATCGCACGTTCCAATGGAGATGCCCATAACTCCCTCATTTGATGTCGGATTGGGGCGATTGTTGATCATTTGAAAGGTACTTTAGTGCTCTTTCATTCCTGACTTGAAACGTCATATTCCGAGCCCATTTGCGCATCCGTAAGTGGGATCACAGTCGCCGGTCCTGAATTTTTTCCTAATCTCCTTGTCCAATAGTGACCTTCATAACTCTCTCTTCAGTGGTTGAATTCAAACTCTTTTGAGCTCATTAGAATGGTAACTCGACAAGCTTCCAAATGGGACCAGAATTGCTTAATTCTAAGACCGTTCGGTATCCCAAAAGCCCGTTGGAACTTTTTGATCATCTTTTTGCTATTTGGATTGTTAATCTTTCCAAATCGTATGATCCAACGGAGATACTCATAACTCCCTCGATTAATATCGGATTAGGTTGATTTTTTGTAATCTGAAAGGTACTTTAGTGCTCTTTCATTCCTGATTTGAATCGTCATATTTCAAGACATATGTGCATCCGTAAGTGGGATCACAGTCGTCAGTCCTGAATTTTTCCCTCATTTCCTTGTCCTATAGTAACCTTCATAACTCTCTCTTCAGTGGTCGAATTTAGACTATTTTGTGCTCATTGGAATAGTAACTCAACAAGCTTTCAAATGGGACCAGAATTGCCTAATTCTGAGACCGTTCGGTATCCCAAAAGCTCGTTGGAACTTTTCAATCGTCATTTTACAATTTGGATTGTTAACCTTTCCAAATCGCGCGATCCAACGAAGATGCTCATAACTCCCTCGTTTGATGTCGGATTGGGTCAATTTTTGGTCATCATAAAGGTACTTTAGTGCTCTTTCTTTCCTGACTTAAATCATCGTATTCCGAGACCATTTGCGCATCCATAAGTAGGATCGCAGTCGTCGGTCTTGAATTTTTCCCTGATCTCTTTGTCCAATAGTAACCTTCATAACTATATATTTAATGGTCAAATTTAGACTATTTTGAGCTCATTGAAATGGTAACTCGACAAGCATCCAAATAAGACCAGAATTGCCGAATTCTGACACCGTTCGGTATCCCAAAAGCCCGTTGGAACTTTTTGATCGTCATTTTGCAATTTGTATTGTTAATCTTTCCAAATCACATGATCCAATGGAGATGCTCTTATCTCCATCATTTGATGTCGGATTGGGTCGATTTTTGGTCATCATAAAGGTACTTTAGTGCTTTTTCATTCCTGACTTAAATTATCGTATTCTGAGACCATTTGTGCATCCGTAAGTGGGATCACAGTCGTCAGTCCTGAATTTTTCCTTTTAGTGTTTAAGACCTTTTTGTAAAGAATCACTCCTAGAACTCATTGCGGGGACCCACGCAACGCCTATTTTGGTTGTGCAATCCTGTACAACGGATTTAAGATCTTTTTGTAAAGAATCACTCCTGGAACTCATGCGCAGACCCGCGCAATGCCTATTTTGGTTGCGTGATCCTGCGCAACAGATATTTGTTGCATGGACCCGCGTAAACCACCCTCAAGTTACTTCATTCTTCTTCTTTAATTCTCTTTCTCAATTTTAATCTTCCTTTACTTCACCCCTTCATCATTTTTATGTCTCAACAGATGCCCCCTTGATCCTTTCTTTGTTTCCCTCAAAAATCAAAGAAAAAGGATCAAAATGATCCCCTTTTACAGGGCTTGCGCGAACCTGCATAATGAAAACCTACGCACTGTACTCGGTCATACATACTATAAATGATCCCCTTTTAGTCATTTATTACGCATTTGTACTGTAGTTAACCTCTGTTATTTTGTGATTTTCCATGCAACGAACTTCTGTTTGCGCAAAGTCTTCTGGCCCTTGCGCAGACCTGCATAATTGATCTTGATTGCCCGAGTCTGCACAACTAGAATTTTGAAGATACTCTGGCATATGATTTTTCTTCCCTCAAAGTATTTTTGAGATTTAAAACTTCTTTTCACCCTAGCCCATTCTCCAGCCCCGTCTTCTAGAGGAAGGAATCATCCATCCTCTCTTAGACAGAAGCAACCTCTTCTTTCTTGAGAGATTGCCCTGGAGTACAGGGAGATTCACAATCACAGGCCTGTTGTCTATCTGTGATTTTTACAGTGCTTGGGCCCGCACTGTCGTTTGGAGACATACTGCATACTGAGGCAGATTACACTTTCTAACTCAATCATAGCCACATCGGAACACTTTTGCGCAGTTGTTACTATTCTCAAATGCTTTCTTGATCATTGGTCTCCAACCACTAACTCATTTCATCTTCCTTTAGGCGAAATGAGCATCACTTTATGGGATCTATTTTGCATAGCAGGTCTTCCCATCATGGGTGATATCTTTGACGCGTATATACCCTCTAATGAAGAGCTTGCTCTTGCATCTGTAGAAGGAGGTGTTTCCAAAATTTCTAAAAATACCCTTGAACTCTTCAGTGCACTGACTGCCTTCCCTCATCCTGATCGCATCTCCTCTCTTGAATGGTTGGCTCACCTTTCTTGAAGACTGCAGTATATTCCTTTCCACTCGACTTCTGTTCTTCATAAGCCCATTCTTTACGTGATTTCTAAAACTACCCTTGAACTCTTCAGTATTGGATGTACATTTTGACAGTTTTGCAGGCCACAATCACTCAGAACTTGAGGACATTAGTAAGAACATGGAGCATTCTGCAGAATATAGTCCTTCCTGTGAATTAGCCACCTTTCTTGTTTACTAGTTGAGCTTGGTGATATTCCCTGATCCCGATCAAGCGGATACCATTAGGCCTCCATTCTTCATGGTCATAAGAGCAATGGCGGAAGGCCAGAAATATTCGCTAGCTCCTTTAGTTCTGTGTTCTCTCTATCGTACTTTCGGAGACGTTATTTATGGTTCAAAAGATCCTGTTCCTAAAGCCTTTCCTGTCTGTGCTCCTTGGCATTTCTTCATAGGTTGGCTAGGAGTATACTTTCCTTGGACATTTGCTAACTCTGAAAGGGCATACTTGAACCCAGCTACCTTGAAGACGTGGATGCTATTGATGATGATTCCCTCTCCTTCAGCGAACATTCCTTCCTTGTTTCCATCAGATCCAGTACTCTTCCATGGAGAGAAGGTAGTGTATTATGGCGCGACCCATATTTACCCCCATAGGTTTGCTCTCCAATTTAGCTTTAATCAAGCCATTCCTGAGACTCGTGATAATTTCATAATTCCTTAGGGATTATCATAAATATTTGGGTATCGGTTATTTTGAAGAAACGAGTCCTCCCCCCTTTCCAGATCAACTTGGTACAAGGATCTCTTTAGAAGACGCAATTTATGAAGTAAAACCTGCTGATGTTCTTGAAGGATGGATAGCTTTCGGTATTCCTCTGACGAATACTCATGAATTCTCTACAAAGAATGATAATCCCTTACAGTTCTACCTTCCTCCACCTCTATAGATATATGCAATAATTCTCCTTTGTCAGAAAAGCAGGAAATGTCAGGACATCATTATCCGTCTCAGAAGGATAAGCACATTATCATTGAAGACTCATCTCCGTCGGAAGAATAAATATATTCTGAAAGATTTGACTTTAAGTTAAAAGACACCAAACATTGAATATTTTGCTCTGACTTAATACAATTGTGGTTCTACTTTGCATATGAAACTTCGTGATTCCTATCACCATATTAAATGATTGTCATATCTTAACATACTTCCATTATAAGAATATATGGCCATATATTCTTATAATCTTAGTATTATATATATATATATATATATATATATATATATATATATATATATATATATATATATATATATATGTTTTTTTATTCCTAACCCACATTATCGACGACATTGCAGTATTTATAAATTTCCAATTCATGACAAATTTCAAGCATATTTAGCTGTGCAGTAATCTTAACATAACATCTAATAAGGAGCTAATCACAACACTTAGCATTTTTATGCTTGTCAGTGCAGGACTTCCTATATGATTTTTGATTTAATTGGCAGTTCTAAATTTTAATTTCGTCAGTTACGTTTAAGCTCTTGAGTAGTGGAGCCCGGTCCCACGTGATGTCCTCTGTAACTCTTACGAGTTCACTGGACTTCTCACAGCCTAGGGAGTTCACAAACCGCGATCCATCAGAGGGGCCCAGTGAAGCTACCAAGGCCGTGAACTCGATTGGAATTACGCACAGGGTTGGCCATAGTAACTCTCTAGAGTTCACAGGGTGCACAAGGCGACCTTTAGGGTACTAAATCTAGGGCCGCCAGTCCGTCAATGAATAGGTTTAAGCCCTTCCTCATGAGTTAGTAATGAAATCAAACTATAGATCTGAGGGGTCTTACGCACGGTTGGCCTATCTAAAGCTCACACTGCGGCCCTCATTTTCTTCGTCTGCAAGGTCGAGCCCATTTACGGGAGGCATTTTCCTCCATTCCCCGTGACGCTGCCAGAAAGCTATACAGACGGCATGGGGGTATGCATATGATGGCCTTCATAGGCTTTTTAGGGCAACTGGCTTCTTACCGCTGCCCGAATGGCAAAAATGATAGGTCTTATATGCGATTGGCCATTGGCTTGACTAGGCTGCCTTAAAATGCCTTAGAAGACATAGGTATGATCAGTTATTGTGAGAATGATAGACATCTCTGACTGAAATTGACACATCACCACTTCTGCCAATATCTTCAATTATACCCGTCTGTCTGTCTGTGTTGTTTATAATATACCAGCTTGGTGATGGTATCAATTTTAGACAGAATTTTGTAGGGCTCACTTGATGATGGTGATATTCACTTTCCTTTTGCAATATTTGCTATTACATTGTCTTAATATGCTCACGAACTTCTTCTCTATTCATTCATCTTGCCCCCTTTTGATACAAAATCATTATTCTGATAATTTTTTGGAGAAAAATCTAAAGTATTTTTACGGACGGTATCTCTTAAGGAAGCGAGCATTAACCGGTATACTGATTCCTTGCCAATCTTGATCCACAACTCTATATGCTCCGTTGGAGTATACTTCTTTTATTATGTACGGGCCATCCCATTTAGGTTCAAATTTGGCCCCTGTTCGACGGGTGACCACGATAGGTCTTTTCAACATCAGCACGATATCTCCTTTTTTGAAAGAGCGATACTTGACTCGTTTGTCAAAGGCGGCTGATATTCTTACCTGATACATTTGTAATCGCTGTTGGGCAGCTAGACATTTCTCATCAAGCAAATCCAGCTCTTTTAACCTTATTTTTTGTGTTTTCATCATCGGTTATAGACTGGTGTACTACCACTCTTAGTGACGCTACTTGTATTTCAATTCGGATCACTACTTCCACACCATAGATTAGTGAATATGGTGTTGCTCTTGTCATTGTCCAGTGAGTAGTTCTGTATGCCCATAATGCTTCTTGTAACCTTTCGTCCCAATCACGTTTGTTCCCTGTCATTGTCTTCTTCAATATTTTGACTATTGTTTTATTAAATGCCTCTGTTAATCCGTTGGCTGGTGGATAATAAGGTGTTGAGAACGAATGATGAATGCTAAATTTCTGACACAATTTTCTCATGCCTTTGTTTTTTAAGGGAGTGCCATTGTCTGTAACAATTTTCTTTGGAATACCATGACGGTATATTATCACGTGTCGGATGAAATTGACCACATCCTTCTCTTTAACACTGCATAATGCAACTGCTTCGGTCCATTTGGAGAAATAATCTATCACTGCCAAAATATATTGCTTCCCTTTGGTCGAAGTCGGATTAATAGGACCAATAATGTCAAGCCCCTAACTAGAGAAGGGCCAAGAAGCAACTGACTGATGTAGGTCTTCTGGAGGAACATGTATAACATCTTCGTGAATCTGACATTCATGACATCGTTTCGCATAATATATCGCGTCTTTGAACATGGTGGGCCAATAACACCCCATCCTATGTACTCAATGAAATAAATTTCGACCATCTTGATGTGCCCCACATTCTCCAGAGTGTGCTTCTCGCAATACCTGGCCTACCTCTTGCTCATCTAAGCAACGTAACAGTGTTCCATTGTAAGACCTTTTGCACAACACTTCACTGCATATGATGAATCTACTTGACCGTTGCCTGATTTGCTGTCTCTGCGCGGGTTCTTCCGGCAGGATGTTAAATTTAAGATAATCTATGAAAGGCTGATGCCAATCACCTGTTGTGATCTCTAGACACGATATATGAAGAGTTTCGATAGTTTCTTCAATAACTTCTGATGATGGTAAAAATCTTCTTTCTTCTATAGTCACTTGAAGAGGGCTTCGATTTGCACAAGATAGAGCCATTGCCAAGCTGGCCAAAGCATCCACTTTTGCATTTTCTGACCGAGGGATATGTTTGATTTCAACATGGGAAAACTGTTCTAATAACTGCTGTGCCTTCCGACAGTATGGAAAAAGTTCTTGCTTTCTTATCTCGAATTCAGTCGTCAATTGATTTATAATCAATTTGGAATCCCTGAAGATATGTAGCATTCTTATCTTCATTTCTTTAGCCAATTCCATTCTAATAATCAGGGCTCTGTATTCAGCCTCATTATTCATACATGCAGTTCCCAATATAAAGGAATAAGGTAGTAAGTCACCTTGGGGAGTAATGAATATCACTCCTACCCCCGCTCCTGATGCTCGAAAAGCACCATCAAAATACATCTGTCATGGGCTCTGCGATTCAGCTAACATAACTTGTTCATCTAGAAAATCATCACTAATGGCCTCAGATTCTATTACAGGGTGCGCTGCAAGGAAATCTGCCACTACCTACCCTTTTGCTGCTTTTGCTGGTTCGTACGTAATAGAATATTCTGAAACAACAGCATCCATTTGGCTAATCTTCCGGACAACATCGGTCTTGTCATCAAAAACTTTATCGGGTCGGCCCTCGAAAGCAACATTACATGATGAGATAGATAATAATGTCTCAACTTTTGCACTGCAAATATTAATGCCAAACATTCTTTCTCGATCGAGGAGTAATTGCATTCTACCCCCATTAGGGTCCGGCTTAAATAGTAAAAAGCGGTTTCTTTTCCAGACTCATTCACCTGTGCCAGCAAAGCTCCTAAAGAATGTTCAGCTGCAGATATATACAAAATAAGCGGTTTTCGTTTCATTGGAGCTGCCAATACTCGTGGCTGTTTAAGCAATTCCTTTATCGAGTTAAACACATTCTGATAGGCTTGATCCCATACAAACTCTGTACCCTTTTTCATTAGATGGGAAAACGGGTGACATCTCCCTGCCAAATTCGAAATGAAATGGCGAATGTATGTCAATTTTCCTTGTAAACTTTTTAATTCTTTCAATGTCTTCAGTGGCGGCATATTTTGAATAGCCTTGACTTTCCCTGGATCAATCTTAATGCCTCTATGCCAGACAACAAAACCAAGAAACTTACCGGAAGACACCCCAAACGCGCATTTAGCGGGATTCATTTTCAATTATTTCTTTTTGAGTCGACGAAAAACCGATGCCAAGTGCTCACGATGTTCCTGATGGCCTCCCGACCTAACTACCAAGTCGTCGACATAACATTCAACGTGTTTGTGCATCATATCTTGAAAAATATTTTACATCACTCTCTGATATGTTGCCTCAGCATTTTTAAGTCCGAATGGCATAACCTTATAACAGAAAATTCCCAGTGAAGTCCTAAATGCCGTTGCTTCCTCGTCTTCAGGCGCCATTCGAATCTGATTATATCCTGCATAACAGTCCATAAAAGACATGACAACATACTGAGTTGTACTATCAATTAGTAGTTTAGTTATTGGGAGTGAAAAATCATCTTTTAGACAAGCTTTGTTCAGGTCTCTAAAGTTGACGCACACCCTAACTTGTCCATTTTTCTTCCTCACCGAGACAATATTAGATATCCACTTGGGATATTTGACCTCTCTAACAAACCTGACCTTTATTAATTTATTGACTTCTTCTTCAATCAGGGGGACTAGGTCTAGATGAAATTGCCTTTGTGCCTGTTTAACCGGCCTTTTCTCCTTAAAAATATTTAGTCGATGCAATGTTACGGAAGGCTCTAAGCCAGGTATCTCTGCATATGTCCAAGCGAATATGACTTTATTTTCTCTAAGAAGTTGAACGTATTCTGCAGATTCTTATTCAGAAAGGCCGGCGCTGATGGCTCTTCTTTCATACCCAAGTTTATCTCTTACAAACTGTCTATCATCGGTTGCCCCCCATCTTCCATCTGCTTCAAAGCCACCTCAGGATGTTCGACTATTTTAGGATTTTCTTCTACTGGCCGCTCAGTTGTAACCATATTTACTGATGACTTTGCACCCATGTCTTGAAATTTTCTTTGCTTTTCCTGGCCGACCCCAATAGGAATTTGCATTCCTCTCCTGTGATTTAGGCCGGTGTATTCTTCGTAGTCAAAACTCATACTTTTCATGGCCTTCTTGCTTGTTTTCTTTCCAATTATTAATTCATCTCTATCTATCATTTCAATGTATAACAATTCTCTGTTGGATGTCCCACTAAGCGATGATAGTGACAAAAATTTTGTTCTCCGATTCTTGTCATATCTTCAAGGCATTTGGGTTCTGGCAATTTTATTTTGTTGGCCTTTAATAGCTGGTCCATCAATGGAATGACATCTTCTTTATCAAACGCAAACCCTTCATGTGAATTGAGCATCCTGGGTTTTTTATACCTTCTTAGCTTAATCGACCCCGCTTTTCATTTTGGTTTTTCTTTCTTTAAATCTCTTACCTCATTACGCGGCTTATCCCGATCATATTGTATTTACTGTTATCCTGCTGCGAGCCCCCTGAGCTGTATCATAGCAAAACGCTGGCATTATCCGATTTATTAGTTCCAAAGCATAAGCCTTAGTGGCCAAGTCACGAAAAGTTCTGATGTCGACACTGGTAAGTCCAACTACGAATTCCGTCTTCATAGAGTTTAGACACATCTTGACTTGTTCATTTTCTTCTGGTAGCTGTTTACACAAAGTTCCCAATGTTTTCCATCTATCTATAAACCTTCCTACTGATTCGCTTTCGCCTTGCCGCACAGAAGTCAATTTAGCAATACTGACATCTTGTGCTGGAGAAAAAAATTAGACACAAAAGCATCTTGCATTTGCTCCCAAGTATGGATTGACCCTGGAGCCAAGCTAGAATACCATCGGAATGCCTTATCCGTCAGTGACGACCCGAACAACCGTAAGTAATATTGTGGTATTGTAGAAAATTTTCTCATGTTGGTAATGAAGTGCATTAAATGTTCCTCTGGAGATCATTCTCCATAAAACTTTTGAAAATTCGGATGCTTGAAATTGGCTGGAAAGGGAATATCATCTACCTCTCTTGGATACGGCATTCGATATCTGAAAGGACCAATAGTTCCACGTTCCTTTTCTATTCTGACAACTTCTTCAACAATTTGCCTCGCCTCATTTCACATTATGGCCCTTGTGTCTGGAGCAAACCCTCATGATCTTGCCCCTTGTAGTTGAGAGTTTTTAGATTGACTTCCTTGTCTATTCATTATGCCTGCATCGGGAGAGTCGTTATTTGGGCTACATCATGTGCAAGGCTTGCTAAAGCCTCTTTAAGGTTTCTGCACTCATTCATTAGTGTTCTTTGCGCTTCTACCATCTCATTCACATGATCCCCTGTAGCTGTCATATTATCTAGATTCGACTTTTCCATACTTTCGATGCCATCGGTCGATTAAGACGATACAAACATCAATGAATTTGTCTGGGGTGACGCGAATACTGGCGAACTTGCTATTAACGCTTTACCTTTCTGTTCCCATGTCCATCTGGCCCTTGAAATACCCAAAGTCGTTATCGGCTCTTTGATTCTTGGTGAAGGCAGATTCATTCTAAGGCTTCTTGCATTTCGTGACCTCGTCTTGCGAGACGTTACAACAGTCCAGCCTTCATCACCTCCCAGTGGTTTAGACGAAGCAGATACTACCCCAACTGTCACTCTAATCAGCTGGGGTAATATTCTATCATGAACCCAGTTGGAGTAAATCAGAAGCAGATTCATTCAGTTGTACGGATTCGAGTTAGGTGCTTCAAGATTTGATCCGATGTGTATTCTATCACGAACTCGGTTGGAGTAAATCGGAAGTTCACTTTCCTCACAGAAGTTGCCATGAGCAGTAGGTTGTAATTGGATGCAGAAACCTTCAAACACGAAACATGATTGTAGTTAGTGGCTGAAGAATTAAACAATCTATCTTAGAGATGAAAGGGAGGATGTTCCCACTGAGAGTCGTCACTACGATGAAAGTTTCATAACGATTTCACTACTAATGTTAAATAAGATAAAAGATTCCCCAGCAGAGTCACCATTTTGTTTCGAACAAGAAGCAAAATGTATTTTGATTTGGGAGATTATATTATTTAAACATAGCAGAGAAAGAGTATTTAAAATGATCATCACACTTTATTAATGCTGAGTTCATTTACATCCTTCTAGTATCCCTTGATTCTAAGATAGATTACTCGGAATAAAGAAATTATTATGAGTTCAATTGTCATAGTCAAATATTAAATCCAGCAGCATCTCGTCAATGATTTCAGTCATCTCCTAGGACTTAGGAGGAATATGCTTTTCTGCTGATTACTCTCCTCTAAACTGGAAAAGAAGGAACTTGAAGACTTCAACCATTTCAGCAGCATAATAGCCCTTTATCTTCACAGACTGCAAGGCAGTCTGGTTGCGCGGACCCATGCAACGGACGTTGGTTGCGCGGGGCCGCGCAAACCACCGCAGCCTTCTCTCTCACCTTCGATCTTCCTCCTTGCTTCGCTTCCTTCCGAAAATCTTCAATCCTCCCAAATGGAGGGGAGGGATATTTATAGGCCCTCACACGTGTGGTACCTCGATTTTGGCACCATGGGATCTACCTTTCAGTGTTTAAGACCTTTTTGTAAAGAATCACTCCTAGAACTCATTGCGCGGACCCGCGCAATGCCTATTTTGGTTGCGTGATCCTGCGCAACGGATTTAAGACCTTTTTACAAAGAATCCTCCTGGAACTCATTGCGCGGACACCCACAACGCCTATTTTGGTTGTGCGATCCTGCGCAATGGATATCTGTTGCATGGACCCGCACAAACGACCCTTAAGTCACTTCATTCTTCTTCTTCTTTAATTCTCTTTCTCAATTTCAATCTTCCTTAACTTCACCCCTTCATCATTTTTATGTCTCAATAGGTGTGATTAAAATAATAGATAAAGCATGAGACAAAAGAATAGCCTAATTGAGTTCTTTCGGAGATATATTAAACATAAAAGAACAATTGTCATTAAAAAAAACAATTGTCAAAAACCAATGAGGTGCCTATCAAAACTAGATGAAAAAGAAACAAATTTCATTAGGAACATGCCAAGAAAAAGGATTCGTTAAGAAATAAAGTACATTTTGTCCTCTACTCTAATTATAAACATATCACTATAACCTAAAAAATATATATAGAAAATATGGCAAGCTAGTTCCCTCATGTTGCAAATTGCTAACTTTGAGCATAAAAAGTTACATTCCTTCCTAAACACTAATAAACACATCACTTAACTCAAAAAATATTAATAGTTTAATAAGCTAGTTCCCTCAGGTTGAAGAATTGTAAGTTGACTCAAAGCTTGCAAAGATCATCCAACATGCTAAAAAAATTGGCCCAACCTATTTATTAAAAAAAGAGATGTGGCAACCACTCAGTTTGACTTAACATAAACAAATCATGGATGATTTAAAGATTGATTTAGACCACTTAAAAAGAACCACTAATATGAACAATTTAGATCACTCCAAACAACCCAAGCATTTTAAAAGTTTGGCCTAATTGGATCACTTTGAATGGCCCAAGCATTTCAAAAGGTTAGCTTATCTTATGAATGGCTTGGTTAATGAAAGTAGGATCATTCATATAAGTAGCTCGCATCATTAGAATCGAGTGATTAACGGTCTGGATTACTGCAAAGGAACCAACCATAAGAATGGTTTCTACCAGTAAAAATGGAGCAAGAGATAATAATGGTTTGGATAATTGAAAATAGGCCCATTGTGCATGATTTGTGCACTTGTCTCAAATGGGTGAAAACATAATTACAGATCCATCGAGGTTTGTATCACACAGCCTAATTGAATCACTAGACAAGGGCCTTAGCATAATATTCATGGTTGACATTAGTGGCGGACCAATCCAACCGACATGGGCTATAGATCATTTGGTTAGATTAATGAACATAAGCCTTAAAACATCAATTAATTTAGATGACTAAAAAGGGCCCCAACAATTAGACGAGTTTGGATCACTAAAACAGGCCAAATTATGTAAAGGGTTCGGATAAGTCTGCTTGGATTGTTGAACCATGGACCTTAGGATATTAACTGATTTGGATCACTAGAAACAGCCTCAATAATACGAAGGGTGTGGATCACTAAAATGGCTTGAATTATATAGAGAGTTTCGATCACTTAAAAAGAGCAGGCAATATGAATGATTTGATCGACTCCAACCAATCCATGCATTTTAGAAAGTTAGCTCAATTGGATAACTTCAAATGGCCCAAGCATTTCAAAAGATAGGTCCATCTTTATAAATGATTTGGTTAGCAAAAATGGTACTTGCCTAGAGGGTTTTGATCACTTAAAAAGAGCCAGCAATATGAATGATTTGATCGACTCCAACCAACCCATGCATTTTAGAAGGTTAGCTCAATTGGATAACTTCAAATGGCCCAAGCATTTCAAAAGATATTGTCATCTTTATGAATGACTTGGTTAGAAAAAATGGGACCTGCCTGTAAATAGTTTGCATCACTAGAAGTGAGCTACGTGATTAATGGTTTAGGTCACTATAAAGGGACCCAACCATAAGAACAGTTTCTACTAGGAAAAATGAAACAAGAGATTAATTAATGGCTTGAATAATTGAAAATGGGCCCATTGTGCATGACTCATGCATTCAATTGTCTCTAATGAGTGAAACCGCAATTACAGATCCACCAAGGGTTGTGTCACAAAACAAGCCAAACCAGATGAACGGCTTAGATTGATGGAAACAGACTCTACCATATTAGCAGCTTAATCACCAAAAACTTATCAATTGTATGATTAGCAAGGTTATTGAAAATGAGCATAATAATTTGCGAAGATTACTCCTCCCATAATGAATTTTTGTGCTTGTGCAACCGAACAAAGAGTATAAAACTTTCATTCATTGGCTTAGTAAACAAGGGACTAAGTTTACTCCAATCAAATGAAGGGGTTTAGATCACTTAAAATAGACAAGTATACGAATGACTTTAATCTCGTGAATAGGTGCACTCACATCAAAGTTTTGTGTGGCTAAAAACAAGGCCAATCATAAGAACAATTTGAATCACTAACGATTTTTTTTTATACATGAGGCACCCAAAAATTAATTTGTTAAGCACAAGACTAACTCTATAGATGGTTTGGATAACATAAATGAAGCAATCAAATGAATGGTTTGGATTGAAACAAGTCCAATCATTTGAACAATTTATAGCAATGAATAAGGGCCCTAGAATATAGAAATATTAACCAACCATTGTGAACCAACTCGATCAAATGAAAGATATGTATCAACTTAACATATCAAGCATGTTGATCAACAAATATGAGCCCAATCATATGAATAGTTTGGATCTACTGAAATGGCCCAATCATATCATATGTTTGGATCGCTAGAGATAAGCCAAATCATATGAGCAATTTAGATCATTGTAAATAGCCTAACCATATTATGGCTTGGGTCAGCCATATGAATAGTTAGAATTGGAGAAAATGAGCCCAATCATATCAATGGCTTAGATCATTCAAATTGGACACTTATGCATATAGTTTTTACCACTGGAAATGGTCTACATGATATTAAGGTTTGGATCATTGAAAACAAGCCCAATTGTGCAAATGATTTGGAATACAAAATAAACGCCCTATTATAAGACACCACTAAGGATCACTAAAAATTAGCTCAATCATATAAATAGTTCAGATCATTGAATACTATGCCTACCCTATGAATGGATTGGGTCCTTGAAAACAGGCCAATTGCAATTGACCTAGGCACAAAATATCTTGAACAAGAAAAGATTGCAAGTCTAAACTTAGAAGCTAACAAATAGACAGTTACGAAGGGAAATACCTCAACGGTCTGCATTTAATGGCAAAAGGTCAAAATATTCTATGAATAAATTCCTCCACTCATAACAATTTTTAGGATGTCGAATCCAATCAATGGTTAGAGCTAGTTACCAATTATTTCCAATGCTCATATAGAGATCAATGCTTATATAAACGCAAAGAGGGTTAGCAGCATTAGGCCCTGTGCCCATACAAGTGAGACCCATGGCTCAATTATACAACTTGTTGATCACCAAGGATGGGGCCACAAAAATTGCCCGGATGGGACAATGCTAAGCCTTCGAATGATGGCCACTAAATGGACAATCAAGAGAATAGCATGACAAACATTCATACTTGAAAGATTGGTTGCTAGGATCTTCCACTCTATGAAACTTTTTAATATTTTTCATTAGATCCGTGAAAATAGGCCAATTGCAATCGACTTAGGCACAAAATATCTTGTACAAGAAAAAATTGCAAGTCTAAACTTAGTGGCTAACAAATAGACATTTGCAAAGGGAAATGCCTCAACGGTCTGCATTCGATGGCAAAAGGTCAAAATATTCTATGAATAAACTCCTCCACTCATAACAATTATTAGAATGTCGAATCTAATCAATGGTTAGAGCTAGTTACCAATTATTTCCAATGCCCATATAGAGATCAATGCTTATATAAGCACAAAGAGGGTTAGCGGCATCAACCCTGCGCCCATACAAGTGAGACCCATGGCTCAGTTATACAACCTATTGATCACCAAGGATGGGGCCACAAAAATTGCCTAGATGGGACAATGATAAGCCTTTGAATGGTGGCCACTAAGTGGACAATCAAGAGAATAGCATGGCAAATATTCATACTTGAAAGATTAGTTGCTAGGATTTTCCACTCTGTGAAATTTTTTTATATTTTTTCGATGAACTTTTCACCATGATTAGGACAATAAAACCAATGCTTTAAAATCATCAAAATGTTAGGACCACATCTCTAACCTAAAGACTCCGAAAGATAATACATATAAGGCAGGGGATCATACAATCCCTCACTTCTCATAAACATACAGAATTCTCGCCCTACTATGAACACCTATTTAGTTCGATGGCATTTCCCAAGGTAAAAAAATTAAAATTTTAATAATAAAAATGAAAAAAGGATTTCAATTGAAGCTATCACCTTTATCCATTGAAATGGCCCATGTCAAAGGTTTGGATCACTAGGAATGGGCCAAATCATATAATTTGGATCGTTGTATAAAGAAACATGATTGTTTGAATTCTGTATCAAATTGAAGAGGGTCCTACAAATTTAAATATGCGTATCACTGAGAACCAACCTCAAATATTACGAATTGAAGGATCAAATTAAAATATCCATTTGGATGGGTCCTAGAAAGAGGCTTCGCTTCAAACATATGGTGAGTTTAGATCACTACAAGTAGCACGAATCATACGATGCATTTGAATCGCTGAATGGGCCGAATCATATATAAGAAGTTCAAATCCGCTGAAATGGCCCATCCAAGAAAAGTAACTTCAATCATATGATGAGTTTGGATCATTGAACGAGTTGAATCATATGAACAATTTGGATCCACCAATGGCCAAGCATGTCAATGTTTTTTATCCATTGAAATGGCCCATGTCAAAGGTTTAGATCACTGGAAATGGGCCAAATCATATGAATTTGGACTGTTGTAAAAAGAAACTTGACTATTTGAATTGTGTATCAAACTGAGGAGGGTCCTACAAAATTAACGATGTGCATCATTGAGAACCAACCTCAAATATTATGAATAGATGGATCAACTTAACATATCGATTAGGATGGGTCATGGAAGACTCTTCAATCATATGATGAGTTTAGATCACTAACAGCGGCACGAATCATATAATGCATTTGGATCGTTGTATGGGTCGAATCATATAAGAAGTTCAAATCCATTGAAATGGCCCAAACACGTCAAAGGCATTGAACCATTGAAATGGCCCATGCATGTCAAAGGTTTGGAGAATTAGAAATGGGCCAAATCATATGAATAGTTTGGATCATTTGTAAAGCTGAAGAGGATCCTATAAAATTTAGGACATGTATCAAAGGTTTGGAGCATTAGAAATAAGCAAATCATACGAACAATTTGGATCCACTGAATGGCTCAAGCATGTAAATGTTTTTTATCCATCGAAATGGCCTCTGTCAAAGGTTTGGATCACTAGAAATGGGCCAAATCATATGAATTTCGATCATTGTAAAAACAAACATGGTTGTTTGAATTGTGTATGGAACTGAAGAGGGTCCTAAAAAATTAATGATGTGGAACACTGAGAACTAACCTCAAATATTATGAATATATGGATCAACTTAACATATCCATTGGGATGGGTCATGTAAAGAGGCTTCAATCATATGATGACTTTAGATAACTAACAGCAGAACGAATCATTTGTTGCATTCAGATCGCTAAATGGGCTGAATCATATAAGAACTTCAATTCACTCAAATGTCCCAAGCACGAGAAAGGTTTTGATCCATTGAAATGGCCCAAGCATGTCAAAGGTTTGGATGCTAGAAATGGGCTAAAACATATGAACCATTCGGATCATTTATAAAGCTGAAAAAAGGTCCTACAAAATTTAGGGCATGGATTAACTTAACATATCCATTGACATGGATTATGAAAAGCAGCGTCAATCATATGATGAATTTGGATCATGAAAAGCTAATTCAATCATATGATGAGTGCAGATTGCCAAATGAGCCAAATCCTATGAAGAATTTGGATCCACTGAGTGGCCCACACATTTCAATGATTTTTATCCATTGAAATGGCCCATGTCAAAGGTTTGGATCACTAGAAATGGGCCAAAACATATGAATTTGGATCATCATAAAAACAAACCTAACAGTTTGAATTGTGTATAGAACTGAAGAGAGTCCTACAAAATTAATGATGCGGATCACTGAGAACGAACCTCAAATATTATTAATAGATGGATCAACTTAACATACCCATTCAGATGGGTAATGGAAAGAGGCTTCAATAATATGATGAGTTTATATCACTAAGAGTAGCATGAATCATACGATGTATTTGGAACCCTGAATGGGCTGAATCATATAAGTTCAAATCCGCTAAAATGGCCCAAGCACGTCAAAGGTTTTGATCCATAGAAACGGCCCAAGAATGTCAAAGGTTTGGATCATTAGAAATGCGACAATCATACGAAAACTATTGATCATTTGTAAAGCTAAAGGGGGTCCTACAAATTTTAGGGCATGGATCAACTTACCATATCCATTACAATGGATCATGAAAAGCAACTTCAATCATATGAGGAGTTTAGGTCATGAAAAGAAGCTTCAATCGTATGATGAGTTTGGATCGCCAAATGAGGTGAATCATATGAACAATTTAGATCCACTATATGACCCAGCATGTCAATGTTTTTTATCCATCAAAATGGCCCATGTCAAAGGTTTGGATCACTATAAATGGGCCAAATCATATGAAATTGGATCGTTGTAAAAAGAAACTTGATTCTTTGAATTGTGTATAAAACTGAAGAGGATCCTACAAAATTAATGAAGTGGATCAGTGAGAACCAACCTCAAATAGTAAAAATAGATGGCTCAACTTAACATATCCATTGGGATTGGTCATGGAAAGAGGCTTCAATCATATGACGAGTTTAGATCACTAAAAGTAGTACGAATCATATGATGCATTTGGATGGCTGAATGGGCCGAATTATATAAGAAGTTCAAATCCGCTAAATGGCCCAACACATGGTAGGTTTTGATCCATTGAAATGGCCCACGCATGTCAAAGGTTAGGATCAATAGAGATGGGCGAAATCATATGAACAATTTGAATCATTTGTAAAGCTGAAGAGGGTCTTACAAAATTTTGGGCATTTATCAACTTAGCAGATCCATTGCCAAGGATCATGAAAAGCAGCTTTAATAATATGATATGTTTGGATCATGAAAAGCAACTTCAATCATATGATGAGTTTGGATCATGAAAAGTAGCTTCAATCATATGATGAGTTGGAATTGTCAAATAAGCCGAGTTATATGAACAACTTGGATCCAATCAATGGCCCAAGCAAGTCAATGTTTTTTATCCATCGAAATGGCCTATGTCAAAGGTTTGGATCAATAGAAACAGGCCAAATCATATGAATTTGAATCGCTGTAAAAAGAAACCTTATTATTTGAATTGTTTATAGAACTAAAGAGGGTTCTACAAAATTAATGATGTGGATCACTAAGAACCAACATTAAACATTATGAATAGATGGATCAACTTAACACATCCATTGGGATGGGTCATGGAAAGAGTCTTCAATCATATGAAGAGTTTAAATCACTAACAGCAGCATGAATCATATCATGCATTTGGATCGCTAAAGGGGCCAAATGATATAAGAAGCCAAATCCCCTAATTTGGCCAAAGCACGTCAAAGGTATTGATCCATTGAAATGGCCAAAGCATGTCAAAGGTTTGGATCACTAGAAATAGGCCAGATCAAATGAACAGTTTGGATCATTGGTAAAATAGAAGAGTGTCCTATAAAATTTAAGGCATGGATCAACTTAGCATATACATTGCCTTGGATCATGAAAGGCAGCTTCAATCACATGATGAGTTTGGATCATGAAAAGAAGCTTCAATCGAATGATGAGTTTGGATCACCGAATGAGCTGAATCATAAAATAATTTGGATCCACTGAATGACCCAGCATGTCAATGTTTTTTATCCATCAAAATGGCCCATGTCAAAGGTTTGGATCACTATAAATGGGCCAGATCATATGAATTTGAATCGTTGTAAAAAAGAAATTTGATTCTTTGAATTATGTATAAAACTGAAGAGGATCCTATAAAATTAATGAAGTGGATCAGCGAGAACCAACCTCAACTTACCAAATCCATTGCCTTGGATCATGAAAAGCAGCTTCAATCATATGATGAGTTTGGATCATGAAAAGAAGCTTCAATCGTATGATGAGTTTGGATCGCCGAATGAGCCGAATCATATGAACAATTTGGATCCACTGAATGACCTAGCATGTCAATGTTTTTTATCCATTAAAATGGCCCATGTCAAAGGTTTGGATCACTATAAATGGGCCAAATCATATGAATTTGAATCATTATAAAAAAGAAATTTGATTCTTTGAATTGTGTATAAAACTGAAGAGGATCTTACAAAATTAACGAAGTGGATCAATGAGAACCAACCTCAAATATTACGAATAGATGGTTCAACTTAACATATCCATTGGGATGGGTCATGGAAAGAGGCTTCAATCATATGATGAGTTTACATCACTAACAACAATACGAATCATATGATGCATTTCGATGGCTGAATGGGCCGAATCATAGGAGTTCAAATCCGCTAAATGGACCAACAAATGAAAGTTTTTGATGCATTGAAATGACCCGAGTATGTCAAAGGTTAGGATCAGTAGAGATGGGCCAAATCATATGAACAATTTGAATCATTTGCAAAGTTGAAGAGGGTCCTACAAAGTTTTAGGTATGGATCAACTTAGTAAATCCATTACCAAGGATCATGAAAAGCAGCTTTAATAATATGATGAGTTTGGATTATGAAAAGCAACTTTAATCGTATGATGAGTTTGGATCACGAAAAACAACTTCAATCGTATGATGAGTTAGAATTGCCGAATAAGCCGAGTTATATGAAAATTTTGGATCCTCTGAATGGCCCAAGCATGTCAATGTTTTTTATCCATCGAAATGGCCCATGTCAAAGGTTTGGATCAATAGAAATGGGCCAAATCATATGAATTTGGATCCCTGTAAAAAGAAACCTTATTATTTGAATTGTTTATAGAACTGAAGGGGGTTCTCCAAATTAACAATGTGGATCACTGAGAACCAACCTCAAATATTATGAATAGATGGATCAACTTAACATATCCATTGGGATAGGTCATGGAAAGAGTCTTCAATCATATGATGAGTTTAAATCACTAATAACAGCACGAATCATATCATGCATTTAGATCGCTGAACGGGCCTAATGATATAAGAAGTCAAATCTGCTAAATTGGCCAAAGCACGTAAAAGTATTGATCCATTGAAATGGCCCAAGCATGTCAAAGGTTTGGATCACTAGAAATAGGCCAGATCATTTGAAAATTTTGGATCATCGGTAAAGCAAAAGAGGGCCTACAAATTTTACAGCATGGATCAACTTACAAATCCATTGCCTCGAATCATGAAAAGCAGCTTCAATCATATGATGAGTTTGAATCATGAAAAGAAGCTTCAATCTTATGATGAGTTTCGATCGCCGAATGAGCCAAATAATATGAGCGATTTGGATCCATTGAATGACCTCGCATGTCAATGTTTTTTATCCATCAAAATGGCCCATGTCAAAGGTTTGGCTCACTATAAATGGGCCAAATCATTTGAATTTGGATCTTTGTTAAAAGAAACTTGATTCTTTGAATTGTGTATAAAACTGAAGAGGATCTTACAAAATTAACGAAGTGGATCAGTGAGAACCAACCTCAAATATTACGAATAGATGGTTCAAATTAACATATCCCTTAGGATGGGTCATGGAAAGAGGCTTTAATCATATGACGAGTTTAGATCACTAAGAGCAGTACGAATCATATGATGCATTTGGATGGCTGAATGGGCCGAATCATATAAGAAGTTCAAATTCGCTAAATGGCCCAACACATGGTAGGTTTTGATCCATTGAAATGGCCCAAGCATGTCAAAGGTTGGGATCAGTCGAGATGGGCCAAATCATATGAATAGTTTGACACATTTGTAAAGCTGAAGAGGGTCCTACAAAATTTTGGGCATGGATCAACTTAGCAGATCCATTGCCAAGGATCATGAAAAGCAGCTTTAATGATATGATGAGTTTGGATCATGAAAAGCTGCTTCAATCATATGATGAGTTTGGATCATGAAAAGCAGTTTCAATCGTATGATGAGTTGTAATTGCCAAATAAGCCGAGTTATATGAACAATTTCAATCCACTGAATGGCCCAAGCATGTCAATGTTTTTATCCATCGAAATGGCCATGTCAAAGGTTTGGATCAATAGAAACAGCCCAAATCATATGAATTTGGATCACTGTAAAAAGAAACCTTATTATTTGAATTGTTTATAGAACTAAAGAGGGTTCTACAAAATTAACGATGTGGATCACTAAGAACCAACCTCAAATATTATGAGTAGATGGATCAACTTAACACATCCATTGGGATGGGTCATGGAAAGAATCTTCAATCATATGATGAGTTTAAATCACTAACAACAGCACGAATCATATCATGCATTTGGATCGTTGAAGGGGCCGAATGAAATAAGAAGTCAAATCCGCTAAATTGGCCAAAGCATGTCAAAGGTATTGATCTAGTGAAATGGCCCAAGCATGTCAAAGGTTTAGATCACTAGAAATAGGCCAGATCATATGAACAGTTTGGATCATTGGTAAAGCAAATGAGGGTCCTACAAAATTTAGAGCATGGATCAACTTACCATATCCATTGCCTTGGATCATGAAAAGCAGCTTCAATCATATGATAAGTTTGGATCATGAAAAGAAGCTTCAATCGTATGATGAGTTTGGATCACCGAATGAGCTAAATCATATGAACAATTTGGATCCACTGAATGACCTAGCATGTCAATGTTTTTTATCTATCAAAATGGCCCATGTCAAAGGTTTGGATCACTATAAATGGGCCAAATCATATGAATTTAGATCGTTGTAAAAAGAAATTTGATTATTTGAATTGTGTATAAAACTGAAGAGGATCCTACAAAATTAACGAAGTGGATCAGTGAGAACCAACCTTAAATATTACGAATGGATGGTTCAACTTAACGTATCCATTGGAATGGGTCATGGAAAGAGGCTTCAATCATATGACGAGTTTAGATCACTAAGAGCAGTACGAATCATATGATGCATTTCGATGGCTGAATGGGTTGAATCATATAACGAGTTCAAATCCGCTAAATGGCCTAACACATGAAAGGTTTTGATACATTGAAATGGCCCAAGCATGTCAAAGGTTAGGATTAGTAGAGATGGCGAAATCATATGAACAGTGTGAATCATTTGTATAGCTGAAGAAGGTCCTACAAAATTTTGGGCATGGATCAACTTAGCAGATCCATTGCCAAGGATCATGAAAAGCAGCTTTAATAATATGATGAGTTTGGATCATGAAAAGCAGCTTCAATCATATGATGAGTTTGGATCATGGAAAGCAGCTTCAATCGTATGATGAGTTGGAATTGCCGAATAAACCAAGTTATATGAACAATTTCGATCCACTGAATGGCCCAAACAAGTCAACATTTTTTAACCATCGAAATGGCCCATGTCAAAGGTTTGGATCAATAGAAATGGGCCAAATCATATGAATTTGGATCACTGTAAAAAGAAACCTTATTATTTGAATTGTTTATAAAACTGAAGAGGGTTCTACAAAATTAATGATGTGGATCACTGAGAACCAACCTCAAATATTATGAATAGATGGATCAACTTAACACATTCATTGGGATGGGTCATAGAAAGAGTCTGCAATCATATGATGAGTTTAAATCACTAACAGCAGCAGGAATCATATCATGCATTTAGATCGCCAAAGGGTCCGAATGATATAAGAAGTAAAATCCGCTAAATTGGCCAAAGCCCATCAAAGGTTTTGATTCATTGAAATGGCCCAAGCATGTCAAAGGTTTGGATCACTAGAATTAGGTCAAATCATATGAACAATTTGGATCATTGGTAAAGCAGAAGAGGGTCCTACAAAACTTCGGGCATGGATCAACTTATCATATCCATTGCCATTGATCATGAAAAGCAACTTCAATCATATGATGAGTTTGGATCATGAAAGAAGCTTCGATCGTATAATCAGTTTGGATCGCTGAATAAGCCAAATCATATGAACAATTTGGATCCATTCCGAGTAAATTTCATTTGGACCAAGCATGTCAAAGGTTTGGATACTAGAAATGGGCCAAATCATATGAATAGTTTGGATCATTTGTAAAGCTGAAAAAAAGTCTTACAAGATTCAATAGACAATAGTTGAAGAACAAGCACGCTATTCTTTCACATAAAAATACCCATTTAAAAGTCACAAATAACAAGAAGCTAATCCATGGAAAAGCAATCATTATCGTGATTTTTTCAGAAAAAAGAAGGAAAATGTTTTATTACCCGGCCTAACCAACCGAAGGGTGAGTCCATGCCTTCTTCTTAGTCACATGAATAAGCTTACTCTACCAGACAATATGTTAGTTGCACTTCATTGCATTAATTTATAAGGTTACATCCTGTTAGAATTTATCAAATAATATAATCAAAGGTATTTACTAGTTAGCATTTAGTCATTTCTGCTAGCATAATTTGTATAAATATAAATAGGGTTGTTAAATACAAGGTAAATTCCAAAAAACCAAAGTTTGCAATTGTTTTTTAAAAGCTGGAATGCCTATATGCTCATGTTTGTACCTAAGAATATAACTTTACAAACTTTATAAGCTACAAGAACAGAGTTTTAAGTCAATCTATAGTAGGCTGCAGAAGTTATAAGACAAGTTCAATAGTTCAAAAAGGTTACCTGCAACCCTATAGGAATTGGGGATTGGTATATATTTTGAGATAGTGGGTTTAGAGATCCAAAAGGAGTTCCATGGTGACTATCACATAAATTTCCAAAGGGAATCAAATAATTATTACACTTCTCAGTGCAATATAGGTGTACTTCTCTCAGATGAAATAATATAAGCTATTAAAAAACTTTCAAATTTGTCACAAGCCTGAATATAATTCTTAGGACCTGTCTATTTTGCCAACTTCCCCGGTAATGTAAAGGAAAATCAAAATTGTCATCATTAAGATTTTACCACTACCAAACCACACGGGAATCATCAGCCAAACACAAATGTATTTAGGAGACAAGAAATGGAATTTGTAACCAATGCACTTTTCATGTAATTACTGTAAAAATTTTGAATCCAAACAGCAACATCAGTATATTTTGGTGACGATTTGACATTCAGGTAATGTAAAAATGCAAATTTACTACCTATAAACCAAACATAGAAATCAGCAATCAAATGCAGATGTTGTCAAGAGGCAGGTAAAGTAATTTGTAATTGTTGCACATTTTCTTTACATTACCATGGTAATAGGTGAAAAAATAGGCCCTTAAATGTGCAGAAATCAGCATTCTTAGTTCTTAGTCTAAGTGTCTAACTATGCATTTCAAAGAATGCCAAAAGAACACCAATGCATAACTTCTATGGAAAAGTGAGTAAATCATATTGATGGAAGCAGCACCTGAAATTATGACAATCGAATAAACATACCATGCTTGTAGAAATATCCCCCATAGATACCAAGGAACCAACTATAAATTCTAGAGCTGCTAGATCACCGATACTAGATTCTATAGGAAGGTTCAATATAATTACAACAGTTTCTATAGGGTTTCTCCTCAAATAAATTTTGATGAATGCATCCTCAACAACTGCATAGATAGATTTGTCCTGGGAAAATACCTATAGAAATCCAATGCAAACACACCCCTTAAATGCTTGCCAAGATTCCTTTGGAAGTCTAGACGAATTGTAACAGAAATCAAAGAGGATGCTTACAAGTGGAAACATTTGGAGACAGGCCTCAAAGCCATCAATTTGGAACTGTCTGCACCTCATCAGCAAAAGAATCATGTTCTCAACATAGTGGCAGAAGATGACGCCAGCATTTGGACCAGAGTCAGCGTTGTGGAGGATATGCACTTTGAGAACCTCAAACCTATCTCAAGTGATGCAACCAAGGCCCTAGTTTGCTTCAGGTTCCCAAAATCCAGTGTGGAAAAACCCTTGTTGACCCCATCTTCCACACTAGGCAAACAACTATCAGTAACACTGTCTTGCTGCTCTGACTTGACTTCAGCCTGATAAACCTTCCCATCTGCTTCACACATCTCATTGTCTGAAGGTTTCCCGTCCAAAACGCTCTCAGAAGGTGCATTGGGTTCCATCTCTCTCAGTTTCTCCTTGTATTTCTCCAAGGGCGCTTGAAATGATGCAATGCGAAGTTGTGGACCAAACGGGTTATGCTGCAACATCGTGATGAGTAGATTCAATGAAGTTTTCCTCACGAAAGCGCCCTTATCCTCCAATCTTCCAGAAGCAACCGAAGCAACCTCGTTCCACAGACCAATTGAAACAGCATGTTATTCGCATAGTTCTGCCCACAACTGAAGAACCTTACTCGTCGAATAGGCTGAAACATCCTGACACTGCTCGAGCAAGATGTCCAGCATAGCTTGCTTGCTGCGCAATCGGATGGACTTGGCACTCCAATCGCCATCTACATCCTTAAATGCCTTTGAAACCAACTTCCCCAAAACCTCAAGAATAGATGGAGAATATAGATGGAGAGATGACCTGGTGGAGAATATAGATGGAGAATCGATTTCCCACAAGCCAATCAATAGATCATTTTTAAAAGATGCATTAATAGGAAAAAATGAAAGGTGCTATATAAAGATTTGGATTATTTTGAAATAATCAAAAGATGGGTGCTATTTAGAAATAATCAAAAGATGGGGCTATTTCCAAATAAATGAAAGATAAATAGCTATTTTGAAATATTATAAAAGATTAGGTATTAGTTATAAATAAATCAAAAAATAGGGCATTATTTGTAAATAATCAAAACATTAGGTATTATTTAGAAATTAACAAAAGATAGGGCTTATTTGGAAATAATCAAAAGATAGGGCTTATTTAAAAATAGGGTATTATTTGAAAATATTTAAAAAATATATATTTAGCATTATCAAGATACTTTTTAGTAATATAAAAAATAGGAAATAAATGAAAGGTGTGCTCATTTGAAATATTCAAAAGATAAGGCATTATTTGGAATATTTGAAAATAATCAAAATATAGGGTGTTATTTGGAAATAATCAAAGAATTGGGATCTATTTGGAAATAAATCAAAAGAATCTTTTGGATATTTCTAAATTGCACTAACTATATCCAAAACTCATGTGGCCCCAAGAAGTGCAGCTCACCAATTTTAGATATTTTAAATATGATTTCACACTAATTTAGATGATATGGCCTAGTTGAGTTCCGGATACAATTGATTTTTGGGATGTCCCATAACCTATAAGGGACCCACCAAATACACAGTGTGGATGTCCAGTGCACATCACGGTGGAGCCCACACAGGTCAACCTCGTGGAAAGCTCGCATAAGGTCCACCTCATAGTAAAATATCCAAAATTTTAGGCTAATCTGTAAATTGAATGGAATACCCGATACATCCTGCCCAAGCCCAACCCAATGTCGGGTCGTGCGAGTTCCCATATTATATACCACGCAAGCTTAATTAAAATAAATGAATTTTACAAAATAATACAGTTTCTTTTTTTTGAAAAGGTTTTTAATAAACTAAACCATTAATTAATTTGAGTAACTATCATTAGAGGCTAGGGTGGGTCCCACCGTGATGATATGCGAAATCCATCCCAATTGGGCTGAAATTTTAGTGTAGATTGTCCACATAAAAATCAAGGGTGGATGTCTCTCCCAATGGTGGGTCCTCTAAAAATCAAGGGTGGATATCTCTCCCAATGGTTTTCTTCGGTGTGGCCTACTTGTATCACATGTCAAATTGATTTTTTATCCCTGGGCCTAACGTGTAGCCCCAACATACACCTCAAGGCAGGTTATGTGAAAAATCACTATGGATGAGTCTTCTTTTTTTTAATATATCAGCGGAAAGTTTAAAAATAGTTGGTCGGCTACCATTGATTTTTTTAAGGGCACACAGCAATGTATACGTGAAATCCACTCTAACCATTTGATGAGGCCACCGGCCAAAAAAAAATCAGGCTAATCTATTATTCAGGTGGGCCACACCAAAGAAAACATTTGAAAGATACACACATCCTTGATTTTTATAGGGCCAGTGTGATGATTATTTGAAATCCACTCCAACCATTAGAGATGCCACACCAATCTTTAGCCCTATAACCCAAAAATCAATCCTATACATGATTCTCCCACCATGGGAAACAGTTTGGAGGATATGTGTTGTCATGTACCCTGTTTCCAATCATGTGGTCCACCTAAATCATGGATATGGTTGAGTTTTGGATCCTAGACCTAACATTAACATGAGATGATAGACCTGATGGTTGGGATGGATTTCATAGAAACATCACAGTGAGGCCAACCAACGCCTTGCACAACGAACGCCAACTACCATTGACAATCGTTATTGAAAACCTTTTTAAAAACCAAGGATGTAAATAAGGTAGTATTTTGTAAATTTTTCAAAAGAAAACTGTGCGCCTTTTTTGTATGCGAATCAGATGGCCCACGCCACCCCAGTGATGGTGGTGATGCATGGGCATTGTGGGACCCATTTTGATGTATAAGTTGTATATCGATGTCGTCCATCAATTTTTCCAGCTTCTTTTAGGGCATGGTCCTAAAAATGAAGAACACATCACCACACCATTATAGGGGTGGGAGGGCAACACCACCTAATCATCGCAAGGCCTTCTTTGGGATTTTCTCTTGTGGGGTCCACTAGTACATTGATGATCGAACTTAGCACTGTCAACGAACTGGGCCAGTTGGGCTTATTCAAAATTTTAAATGTGACTAGCCTGAGCCTAGCCTATGACAGCCCTAATTGAAGGCAGGATAGGTCTATATATTAGGCCCAAGTCCAACCCAGGTTGGGACTCAAACCTAGACATGTTCCTTCCTAATGCAAGGTACAATTTCTATAAGGAAAATAAATAGGAACCAAAGTTCAAAAGTAAAGTGGTTTTCCTTACCTTCGTTAATTATTTCATACCCCGTTGCCTTCATGATCTTTGGTGGCGCCACTGGAAAATAAAAAAGAAAAAGAAAAAAGAAAAGTAAAAACCAACAGGAACTATAACTAATTGCTTTGACAAACAGTTGATGACCTGAAAGTGGCTATGCTGCATCAAATCCGCATTCATTTTCAAGTATATATATATAAAAAAAAAAAAAAAAAAACTATATATATATATAAAGAATCTGGCCACAGGCAGCCACATGTTCATCTACCCGCTGTTACAACAATTTATAAGAGCATGCATACCTTACAATCACGGGCCAGCCCAACATGATTTTTTCCATATGCAATAGAGAAGTTGAGCATTTTTGCTTTTCATCTCTCAAAAGCAAAGGCATCCTGAAATAAGCATGCATATATATAATTAAAAAAGGAAAAAAAAAATCATTACCAAGAAACAGGTTAAGCAGCATAACATAGTTAAAATATGTTCATGAATATTTTCAAACTTTGCGGGTGTGTTTGGATCGGCTATTTGAATTCAGATGACAATAACTATTAGTCTAGTATAGTGTGGCTCCAGATTGCAACAATCCTACTTGAAGTTGGACTTAAGAGACCTATAACCAGTACTACAATATAAGAGTTACTTCCTCATCACTTTTTAGTAATTCATGAGGCACTATTGATGATTGTCTTATTCTTTCATATTAACAAGTTAGCCAGGACACCACCAGCCAGTGCAAATCCTGCAAGAGCTGTGCTAAGAAGGAAGACTTCTCTCTAAGAAAATTCAGTCCCTTGCTTACAAATATAAATGGATAGTTAACATGATAGAGCCTCTGGAAGTAGATATTGCAGAGTAGATAAAAATATGTAGAATGATGAATCCAAATAAGCTACAAGAAGTTCATGACATATTGGAATAAGAAACAATTTGGATAAAGAAGTTGAAGAAAAAGATTCCTTTTTAATTAAATCATATGAGCATGATGCTACATTAGGGTGCAATTCAGGCGGATTGAGTTGGGTTGAAGTCAACCTGAGTCCATTCATACCGACCTGACCAGAATTCTAACCCAAGGTGCCCAGCCTGAACCCAACTCAAAGTCCTCCATACTTCACCCAACGCCCTACCTGAATTTTCTCAATGTGAACCCAACAATTGAGTTGATGTTATTCCAACTTGAACCCAACCCAAATTCAAATTGAGCTGGCGTTATCCCAACTTGAACACAACCTGAGGACCTCAACAACCCGACCTGACCAGAACTTGGGCTGGTTTCTCCTTGTTCCGAACATTCTTAGGGGCCATTTGGATGGGAGTAAATGGAGGTAAACGGGGGGAATTGGGAGTAAATGGAAGTAAATGGCATTTGAAAATGGGTGTAAATGGGCCTGTAAATGAAATCCTCTTTTTTAGAGAGGATTTGAAAGTAAGTGGAGTGAAATGCCTTTTTGAGCTCCCTTGGAGAGTGGCATGAGTAAACAAAGGTGACTCTATGCATGTGTCCACCATGTCAATGGGTCCCCAAAGCCAGGGGTACCCGATAGATCTCATCCACGAATTCAACCTAATTTTAATGAGTAGAGATCTAATAAATTGGACCCATTCAGAAATCAGGTTAGGTTACCATGCAATAAGACAATTGAAATACAAGAATAACATTCTAAACAAGTTGCTTGAAATATGTGATATGACCGGATGAACTCATAAATGGACCATTAACAACTAATCAATGCAAAAGATCGTAATTAATATACATCTAGAAGTTGACTTGGGGGCTATTTGGGAGCGTATATTTGATATGCATTGAAATCCATACGAACCGGAATCAATGTGACTTAGAATTATAGAGTCTTGGTGCATTTTAAAAACAAGAGGAATTCACACCAAATACACTCTTCCAAACGCAATAACCCCTTAGTGAAGGAGTCCACAGGGAATAGCCTTACAATTTTGATGAGGCAATGGGATCACACAATACAGGACATTGTTCCACATCTTCAAATAGATTAATAATATACGCCATGTGAGGCACATTAGCTAAAAGATCTTCAAGCATATTAGGGTATTGGGTGACAACAAGTTGTTGATCATGGCCAATCGGGCAAAAGCATATAATGTAGTAAGCAAGTATAGGGTTGGATCAAAGACAACCACAAAAAACTCAAAACAGCCCACATAGTTCTCTATTAGAGGAAAGGCCAGTGGTGAAGTAAAGATTTTGGGGCTGTGGAAGGGACTTCGTGGGCTTGCTTCACTAAGAAGATCTATGTTCAAATAGCATGTGAGATTGGAAGGCCACATAAAGGCCATAAAAACAAGTACTGAGGAAGCATGTCATATGTCAACCATTTCTATTGCCTGGACTTCTATGTAAGATATTGAAAACATCTTTTTAATATAAAAAAAGAAGAAAGAAACTGGAGTTTTAGGCAGAACAGTCATTAATCATTATGAAAGCATCATGCATTATAAAGAAACTAGAAAGCATGTTAAAGATATTCAAGTTAATGAAACCTCAACCAAAATACATGTGATTAATCCCAAGCTAACCTGAATTTGCTCAAACCCACGTGAGGTTAGGTCCTAACGTCTGAATCTGTGAAACCTCAACCCGACCCAATCAAAAGTTAGGATTGTTCATGGAGCTAAAAATGCAAAAACCCACACAATAATTATCTCCTATCAACATTGACAAGATTAGACTTTGAATCTTGTTCTAGTCTCGTCGATATTGACAGGATAAGTGTTTGGTCACACATCATCCATTTGAATTTTACAAATATCTTCTTCAGCAAGAGAATTAACAATTACTCCTTTTTCTGCAGTGCAATGGCAAAAACACAAGGTAATCTTCAGTAGGTGTAAACAAAACCAAAATCCCATAGTGTTTGGTGCTTGCTTAGAGTAAATGACAGTAACAACAGACTTCAACTTCTAAAAAGTTCAACATAGTAACAAATTATTGGAGCTCAATGGATGTCAAATGCTCTAGATTCATGCTTTCATATAAGCAAGCAAGTCATGGAAAATAAATGACTATTGTCGAAGTTCACCAACAAATAAACAAGGCATCATAAATATATGCATGTGTGTACACACCCCCACGCATGCGCACACACACTCACATGCATATATACATGATACCTTATTTATGTATGAGAGATAAAGAGAGAGCAGCACCCCTCCCCCCCGTTTACTCCTTTTCCAAGAGGAGTTCATATTCATATCGTCATTCTTCCTGTGCAACATCTAGAAACAACAAGAAAATTATAAATGAGTTAGCAAGTTCCAATTTAGAAAGAAGCTTTATCACAGGCATGGTTTTTCAAGGTTAGCAGTTCAACTAGACTATTAAAGCATATGGATCTCAATTGTCTTTTCTTGATAGATTTGCTCAACACCATTCAAGGCATCTAAACACATACTTGACAACTTGAATAAAAGATACCGTGAAATTAAAATATTGGATAACAATGCAATACTTCTTACTCAAAAAGACACCATTCATTGATAGCAAAAGTTATCTTTTCATGAACATGCTCTGACTATTATTTAAATTGCTAACATGGTTCTTCCACTTGAAAACAATTGGAGTGTGTGACATTTGATCATTTTCTTTTTTTCGAACATTAAAAATCTCAAGACAGAGCCATAAAGAAACAACTGCAACCTCATGAAAATAATCCATTCTATATGTCAATGATCTAAAAATCAAGCAGTACTTACTATATCAATGTCCTCTACCATTATCAAAGCAAACTTCATTATAAGATGTTTAGAATAACAAAGGTCTCTTACTCTAATCAATTTTTGGAAAAAAAAAATTACAGAAAATAATTGTTGCTCTGGCTTGATAGTGTAAATCCTCACTTGAAAACTAGTAGACTACCGCCATTACCAGTTAAAAAAATGAGAGAGGACAATGCAGTGCTCTCTGATAAGAGAACTTTGGCTTTTTCTTTATTCTATTTTTTTTAATTTAAAAAACCAGAGAGAGAGAGAGAGAGAGAGAGAGAGAGAGAGAGAGAGAGAGGAAAGAAGAAGACAAAAGAAAGAAAGAAAAAGATTCTATGAATAACAGTTTTAAATAAGAGAAAAAGGGCATACCGCAACTATAACAAATAAGTTTTTTTTTAAAGCTTTTTAACTTATAGCATGGCCCATGTTAGAAGGACCCACCTATGGACATCTACAAAAAGAGAAGACCCACATTGGAACATGTTGTGGCATGAAATTGCACTGGCTGATACTCATGTCAGATTAGCAAACCTCCAAGAGTTTGTGCCAATGAACAACGAATATAATTCCAGAAATTTACAGGAGAATCGCATCACTAACCACAAACAACATGAGTTTCAGGTCTAGAAACCAAAAGACGAAGCAAACAGAGACTTTTAATGATGAGAATGAAATTAAAACCAGAAAAGGAATAGATGAAACATACACAATTAGCATCTGCAAGTCTTTGAAGATCTAGACTATCCTCAACCCATGGATCTGTAATAAGAGTCTCACCATCACGTCGAATAGTAACACAATTGGGATCATCCTGTAGCAACCAGAAAGTACAACAAAGAAATATTGGATAGAAAAAGGGGATTATTACCCAAATACCATAGACAAAGCATAACCCTAGAAATCTCGATTCAATCCAAAACATGAATTACTAGGATGCCCTAGATCCAAAATCCCGAAACAAAGCCAACCTATTTTCCTGTTTCAATTGAAAGGAAGATAATAAGAGAGATTTAAAACCATAAATAGAGATTCCATACTCAATGAAAGGGTGAAATCTGAAAAAGAGTTAAAAGGAAACAAAAACTTAGAGAGATTTTTCATACTTGGTGAATCACGAGATTTTGGCAGCCAAATCAAATCAGACGATTGCCATCTATCATCATTGCTTTGTTCAGAGAGAGAGAGAGAGAGAGAGAGAGAGAGATGACTAGCTAGGGTTTTTTTAAATAAAAAAAACTTCTGTGACCTTTGCTTGCCCTCAGTTTTAATTAGTCTGCAAATGCTACCCCAAATGGCACATACGTTCTCTTAGGGAGCTTGTTTACTTCCATCGCCAGTAGCCACATGACCCGCTGGCACTACATGTTGGCCACAGGAAAAAATGCGTAGGCAATGCCTTGGTCTCTTGTAGTGACATGTAGCTGTTAAAAATGATAAAGATTGGACTTATCGTAAGTGTGGAAATGTGAACTTTAGGTTTGGAATTGTTTATAACTGTGGAAAATGTGGTGTTGCCCGACCATTAACCACCACAGTATGCCACTTTTAGTTCTTTTCATTGATAATGCATTTTCTATTATGCACTTTAGTTTACAAATATATGCAAATGCTAGTTTTATGCTAGTTTTATGAGATCTTGCAAGTTCTGCATTGCTAAATGAACTGCCGTGAGTGTCATTCATTTGATTTGTGAATATGATCAATTTGTTTTGTCCTTGTTTTCTTTTTCTTTCTTTTTTTTTTCTCTTTGTTACTATAATCATTAAATAAGTACTTTATAAGTTTTCACTTTGTACAAGCTTTGCGATGGCCCATGCGACAAAAACCCCCCATATGGGAAAATCCTAACCATTTAATACGTGTCCAGCACGTGCTGTTGAGAAAATAAGTGCAGCAACAATCCGCATTCAGCCAAGACAAAAACCAAAGATCCAATGGATATGATCTTCCAATCTAGGGGATATTGGTTGTATAGACCATCCACATTGGAACCTAACAATTCACACCTTGGCACATGTGATGGCATGTAGATTGGGCAGCCTCATATATTGTTCGCTTAATATATATGGGCAGCCTCATATATGGGGGGGCTCATATGTGGCACATGTGATGGAATGTAGATTGGGCAACCACATGTGTGGGTGGCTTAATAAACCTCCAACTGGGGGAAGGATTGGCTGGCTTAGCAGTGTAAGTTAGATTTTGGTCAAATCCAAGTCCTACAGGGATTTCTAGAACCTGCTTTTAGGCTTAAAATCTGAGTTTTGAAATTTAGATTTGGGTAATCTAAATAGGATTATATTGAAATCAGGACTATTAAAATTCAAATTCTTCAAAATCCTACAAAAAACTGGTTGTCATAAGCAGAAACAACAGAATATTCAGATCGGATGTAAGACAGATTTTTCCACACAAATTGTACTAAATTTGAGCAACCAACCAAGCCCATGAAAAGAGTAGAATATGCACTGCCATTTATGCTTTCATGAAAACAGTATCTAATGATTGGCAAGATATTTTGTGGCTTAGCAGTGTAAGTTAGGATTTGTCAAAATCCATGTCCTATAGGGATTTCAGGAACCTATTATTAGGCTTAAAATTTGAATTTTGAAATTTAGATTTGAGTACTCTGAATAGGATTACATTGAAATCAGGTCTAATAAAATTTGAATTCTTCAAGATCCTACAGAAAATAGATTGTCAGAGATAGCCAACAGAATATTCAGATCGGGTGTAAGACAGATTTTTCCACACAAATTGTACTAAATTTGAGCAGCCAACCTATCCTGCGGAAAGAGTAGAACATGCACTACTATTTATGCTTTTCGTGAAACAGAGTCTATAAAAGATTAGCAAGATAATTTGTCATGAAAATGGAGTCTTTACTTCTAGTTTTATCAAGTCACTTCTAATTTAAAACCTCCAGCATTAGAAAGAAGAGCAGCCATTGATATAAAGATGCATACCTTTTTTTTGAACAATGCCGGATGTCTTTGCGCCAAAGGAGATGGCCCACTTGTTTTCATAGGTTTACCATTCCAACTTTCTCTAGTGTTCGGTAGCATCCTCCAAAGACCCCAGCAAAGAATTCAGCCTACTGGGCTTCAGTATAACATGCAATGATTTGAAAGAATAATCTTTCTAGGAGGTACATTGCGTTTGTGAAGTCTAATTTGCCATAATGTGTGTGGTATCACTTAATGCACCCAGCCCAAGAACCAAGGCCATACACTCAGTGACCCTAGATTGGAGGATTTCCAAAAATTCCATCAATTTTATACCCACCATACATCAATTCAAAAGGCCCAAGTCATGGACCTCAATTTAAATGGAACATACCCCAAAATCAGATTGACTGGGGACATGCAAAACCTCATAGAACTATTTGTTAAAATTAGATCGTGTTCAGACTCACTTTTGGATGAATAAGGCACACTTTTTGAATGGTCTAGATTGTGGTGGTTGTGCACATTATCATGGATCATCACACTCTACCTTCATAAAAAATAGCTTCTCCTATACACAAAAGTTCCATCTGTACAACCTCTTACAAGTTGGAACTGGTTGATACCCATGAGACAGATTGAGAATAGGTTATGTTATTGAAGTAGGTCGACATTTTTTATTCCTAGGCCCTGGAATAGTTGTGGCATTGTGTGATAAATAGGTGCACATTAACTACTCGATTATTGGATATGCAGCGTATCGAATTACTCAAGTCTGTCCTTGTAGAGAAGCATTTTCGTCATTTACAAAAAAAAAAAAAAAAAAAAAAACCAGCCATTTCAAGTTTTCAACTAGCATTCATTACAACAATCTAATGGAAGGTACCAGAATCTAAAATCCTTACGAGGCATCTCAACGAAGGTAATTAGATTAGGTACGGAATGAAAATTCCCGCCTAATGAGTTACTATCCACTACCTCACTGTTCCCGTTAAACGTTGATAGCCTAATAGGCATTGGTGCTTTCCAAATGCTGTAGAGTGTGGAGGCCACCCTCCAGAGGTAGGAGAATGAAAGAAAAGATGAGGTCAAGAAAAACACCTCGAGAAAACTTCTGCTCATATTTTTCATTAAAAGACTTAGCAACTCCAACTGACTCATTTGGTCCTGATTCCAGACGAGACTTGGATGAGTCACATGCGACTTGGGCAAGCCATCAATCATATTATTTTTTGGTACACTACCTGATGAATGACAGTTTTAAATGACTATTTTAAATAAGAGAAAAAAGGCATACCGAACTATAACAAATAAGTTTTTTTTAAGCTTTTTAACTTCTTACTTTTCTACAGTGAAATGCATATTGGAGTGTATTGCGATGAACAGAAATATGTTAGAGGTATCAATAGTACCACTTCTTCATATTAATAAGTGACAAACACAAATATGTTAGAGGTATCAATAGTATGTACAAAATGAAAAAAATGAGGTTTTTAACTAGACAATAAGATGACATTTTGACCGTGCTGTCTGAAGACGAATTCTTAGATGATGGGAAGCACTCACTACATCATTCACCATTATTCTCAATGTAAAGTCTCAATGCTGTCACTAAGAGAAAAGTTTTCTAGCAGAGAGTTATGGTAACTAACACAAAGGGATCAGTTCGATTAATATCTTGTAGTCCGTTTCTTGTGCCCATCTCCTTGTCAAGAACTGTGCTGAGAAGAAAGACTTATCTCTAAGTAAATTCAGTCCTCGGCTTACAAATATAAATGGATAATTGACATGATAGAGCCTCTGGAAGTAGATATTACAGAGTAGATAAAAATATGTAGGATGATGAATCCAAATAAGCTACAAGGAAGTTCATGACATTGCAATTAGAAACAGTTTGGATAAATAAGATGAAGAAAAAGACTTGCTTTTTAAAATCATATGAGAGATAGAATCATAAACAAAGCTAGATATTCAACACAAAAACAAGAAACCAAAAATTAACTTTGAGATTATACATGGACTATTCTGTAATAAAGTAACTTTTAATCCCTGAAAACCTCTTAAAACGGCAGCTCATCAATCATCACCATGTCCCAGTCCAAGATAACCAATATATGACAAAAATCAAGAAAACAAAACATACAAAATTACTTAAAAGAAACTCAAAATTGCATACAAAGTTAAATATAACTCGAATTTTATATTTGGAGAATATTAATAGCTGATAAATTAATCTAGAGAACAACTCCAGCTTTGCGAGCTATCTGATCCACTACCAAAAATAGTTCTGCAACAGTATTGCACCAACCTCGAGGGGAGGTACATAGAATTTGCTAAAGATCTAACGATGGATCTTTGCTATGGGATGGCATAAGAGAGATCAAAGAAGTAAATTAGATGGGTCTAACCATGTAGTTAATCGCAAAAATCAAGCCTTTCCACTTCAAGTGGCCCACACTGCAAGAAACATGCACAGACAATAAAACCTTGATAAGGCTCTACAGCAATCCTTTTTTTTTTTAGGGTATCCAGCCATCCATTTCTTTCATGAAAATTTTCTAACATATGTAGCCAAGGGAATCTTCACAATTGGACCCAACTTATGGACCGAGACCGGATCTCAAAAGTAATCATGATGATTCCCAGCACTTACAAATATGCCCTTATAGAGGGAAAAAAAGGAAAAGAAAAGATGGTGTTTGTGTACCTTATGATACCACAACATAAAACAAACAACAATGCAATTTGATGAAGAGAGAGCACAAAACTCCCACAGAACAATGCAGTTCTACATGAGCCCAAATAAAATAATCAGGATGTAGAGATGATATTAGCATCTTACAAATATCAAGAAAAGAATAAGAAAACCTAAAGTTGGGTTGCAAAATCACAAATGGCAATATCTGTTTCTCTGGAAAAAAAAAAATAAGAGTCCAAATCAAATTTTTTGAGAGGGATGGGAAATTGAAGATGGGACCCAATACGATAAAACCTTCTTAAACATATTCTAGCTAGGTCAATCGCCATGATAAAGGAAGCACATCAAAACACATAGCCTGAAAAGTGTGTGCATGTCCAACACAAGTGGTCTCTATTCCAAGATATGCATTTAAATATTTTCATGCCCACTTAACCATTTCCCACAAATGGATAGTTTGTTAGTGGTGTTTGCAGATACACCAATTCTTTTGTGGATTACCACCACTCATCAACGCTTGAAAGGATAAAGATTCACGAACAAAAATGAATGGAATGCATTTTGCTCAAGGACTTCTCATAGAGAAACTTCCAAAGGAGTTTATAAAAAGTATACTTTTACAACTAGACATCCTTATGGTTAATTGGAAAATAAAAATCACAACATTACGATGTGAAACAACCAAAACTCCATTCAAGTTCCATAGTTTCAAAAGTAAGATATTCTCTAAGCTATCTTGAGTGTTAAGCTCCAGCCTCTATGTAAACTATAGCATTTGAAAACAATCCAGAAGTGTCAGAGGCTCCAACAACGTTGTTTCTTCTCTAGATTTGTGTCAGACAAGTAAAGACCATACAGATTAATTACTTAGTGATAAGTTGCAATAGGAGCAATTGTTGAAGATACCATATGATCAATATGATTGTAGTCGTGATGTTAGTTTCACAGGCATTATGAGCACGAAAGGGCTCGAAAAAAATAATTTAAGTGGAAAAGAAAATTACCCTTGTTCAAAAAATAAGCTATTGCTTAAGAAGAGTCAACCATTTGTATAAACAGTTTATGCAGCAAGGTGACACTATCAAAGTTAGATTGGTCATGGTCTTACTTTCAAATGCTCAACTTTACATAGAGAATAACTTTCAAATGAGATTTCAGAGAAGTACCCTTACTATTAGAACTAACGTCCATGATGTTAATTAGCCAGAAAAAAAAAATACATCATTACGATGTGAAAAATATCAACAAACCATTGGATTCCATAGTTTCAAAAGTAAAATATTATCTAAGCTCCATGTCAAGGCTAGCATTTGAAAACACCCCATAAGAATCAAAGGCTCCAACGGTGTTGGTTCTTCTCAATATTTGGGTCAAACAAACAGAAACAATACACATGCATAACCGATATAGAAGCAATTACTTAGTGAAACAAGTTGTAGGATGTTATACAAGTTTTAGTCCAGGACAGGGTGAGGTCAGCCCTAATGAACTTGTTTCTATCTCAGGCTTGTTGCTATATGATATGCCCATGCTAGGCTCATATTGGGTTAAGGCCTTCGGTCCTAAACTTTGGGTCAAGGATGAGCCCATATAGGCTTAGACCAAATTTGGCCCAATGCCACCCTTAATTCTCATAGTTGTAATCCATTCGGTTAATTAGGCTTTAGTAAGGAATCATTAACCAAATACCAAAATACTTCTCCAAATGATGACCATAAGACTTACCTAAAAATTGAAGGAATTCGCTCATGAGACAACTGAATCCACCTTATACACTTGCCATTTACATAAAGAATGCAGGCCAGACGGACAACCAACAAGATCCCCCAACTTACCTATTTGATGGACAACTTACATATTCGACTAGTCTGCACATCCAATGCCTTATAGAAATCATGCCATATACATGAGTGGGCTTCACAGAACTCTTAGAGAACTTTGTTGAAAGGGTTGAGTTCGTGTTTCCTAGTACCCCCGTAAATAGGCCTAGCTAACCCAGATGGGTTCTTTCCGAGTTCAAGTCTAGTTTTGAATACCCAGAACCAAATCCAATCAAGTTTAGGTATCTCTTAGGGTACCTGTTAGAATATACTAATAGTAAGACACACATGGGCTTTGCATGTGTCTTATCAATTTATTTCTTAATCATTTAAGGCTTTGATGTATCAAAGGCTTTCATGTATTGATTTTATTTTAGAGTAGATCGTCCTTTGGTATTCTTCTTATCAATTTATTTCTTAATCATTAAAATTTTCCTAGTGTTTGATTCTGGCGCAGAATCCTTTTGAAGATGATGCATAAAATTTGTCTATTTTAAATGATACCCCAGTATTTTCAGCTAAAAAAAAACATTTTGTTATGAGTGATTCTTAATCCAAGCAATGTCGTTATCCAACCCTAACTTCATCTTCGAGTAAGAGTCTGACTATTCTTATTTGTCTTGATCCTAATTAAAGTTCGACGGTTATTACTTTGATTCCACGGCTAAATCAACCATTGTGTAAAGTGGTGTGAGATTTTGCCTATTAAAGATAGTCCAATAAAAAGTAAGTCATGTGCACATTCATGGGACCTTACCCCATTGTCTAGGACAAACTAAAACCTGAAAATGATCACGGGTAAGGAGTGAAGTGATAAGAGGCAAGGTAGGATTTCTAATTTGAATAAGGCATGTAGATGGACTTTTTGGTTGAATGAACAACTTATAGTCAATCAAAGTCGGTCAACCAACACCCAATGATAAGCCCCTTCGAGGGTTCGGGCAAGCCTGGCCCCTAATAGATCCACTTTGAAGAAAAAAGATATCTATATATTGAAATTCGAGCCGAAGGCTTTGACTAGAAACGCCATGCCGTTCATGTAATTTTGCTGGTCTAGGAGTAGCTTGCATGCTTCGGGAGTTGCCACCACAAAATACGACGATCTAATTAAGAGAGCTAGAAGCGAGGGCCACCTGGAGTGCGTTATAGTGCGCCCTACTAGATTGGGGCTCTGATTTTTAACAGATATGATGTCCCCCTATTAGTAACAGCGTGCATCGGAACTTGCTAATATGAAAGGAGAGAAAAACAAAGTAATGCCAATAACGAAATCAATCCATTATTCATCGACAAACGAAGCTCTCATTCAGTCATTAAGCATCACTAGCTTACCCCTATAAAGGCGGTATAAAGTTTGAAAGGAATGGACGGGCGTGCGGTTAATAGTGAATGCAGAATTGAGGGTTTCAGGAGTATCCAGATGTGAGGAATTTTATTTTTTTAAAAAAACAACCTTCCCCTCTTACACCACGTGCATCGAGTAATCTATGGGGAGGGGAATTAAACTCCTGTCTATGGGGAGCATACACACGACCAAAGTCGTTCGCCCAAACTCATGACGGGTAATCCATGGAAAAGGGAATCGAACTCGTGTCTGTGGGGAGTAAACCCACGACCAAAGCCATTCTCCTGAACTCGTGTCTGTGGGGAGCAAACCCATGACCAAAGTCGTTCTCCCAAACTCGTGACCGATAACCCACGGAGAGGGAAAATGAACTCGTGTCTGTGGGGAGCGAACCCAAGACCAAAGCCATTCGCCCAAACTCGTGATTGGTTTTGGGAATTTTTTTTTTTTAAAGACAGGGTGTCCCCATCCTTTTAAGGTGAGACCATTCCCTACAAATGCACACAATCACCCGTCAACCACATGCATCGAAAAATCCACGGGGAGGAAATCGAAGTCAGTCGTTAAGCATCATGAGCATACAGCTATATGGGCAGGATCAAGCTTGAAAGGAATGGATAGGAGCAGGCTTAATACTAAACACTGAAATTGAAGGTTAAAATTTCAAGAATATCCAAATGTGAGGATTAAAAACAAAAACTCTCCCTGATACATAGGTTGAAGAACAAGGAAACGAGTTGAGTCGGACCAAGTTAGGGTTGAAGGGCTGACCCGACTCGCCCAACTCGGTACCAAGTCCAACATGCCCGACCAGATCTGAGTCCAGGTCTGGCCTAGACTAATCCAGACTGAGTCTGACCCGGTCACAGGTACTGAGTCAAGTCAAGTCAGCACCGAGTCAGGTCGGGTGTAACGGGTCTCCAGATGTGGGGATTAAAAAAAAAAAAAAACTTTCCTAGTTACACCACGTGCATTAAGTAATTCATATGAAGGGGAATCGAACTCCTGTCTGTGGGGATCAAATCTACGACCAAAGTCATTCGCCCAAACTCATAACAGGTAATCCATGGGGAGGGGAATCAAACTCGTGTCTATGAGGAGCAAACCCACGACCAAAGTCTTTCACCCCAACTCATGATAGGTAATCCATGGGGAGGGGAATCACACTCGTATCTATGGGGAGCAAACCCACGATCAAAGCCATTCACTCAAACTGGTGACGGGTTTTGGGAAGTTTTTTATTATTATTATTTATAACGATAGGGTGTCCCCATCCCTTTAAGGTGAAACCATTCCCTGCAAATGCATGCAATCACCCGCAAACCACGTGCATCAGAAAATCCACATGGAGGGAATTGAACTCAGTCATTAAGCATCATGAGCATACGCCTATAGGAGCAGGATCAAGCTTGAAAGGAATGGATAAGAGTAAGCTTACTAGTGAACACTAAAATTGAGGGTTAAAATTTCAGGAATATCGAGATGTGAGGATTAAAAACAAAAACTTACAATGATACATAGCATGTTGAACAAAGCAACAAGTCGAGTCTGACCAAGTTAGGGCTAACCTGACTCAACTCGATTTTGAAATAGACCTGACCCGAACTCGACCCAACTAGGTACCAAGTCCAACATGCCTGACCTAATTTGAGTTTGAGTCTGGCATGGACTAATCTAGACTGAGTCCGACCCGGTCACAAGTATCGAGTCGAGTCAAGTCAGCACCGAGTTAAGTCGGGTGTGGCAGGTCTCCAGATGTGGGGATTAGAAAAGAAAAAAAATCCCCAGTTACACCACATACATCAAGTAATCCATAGGGAGGGGAATCGAACTCGTGTCTGTGGGGAGCAAACCCACTACCAAAATCGTTCGCCTAAACTCATAACAGGTAATCCATAGGGAGAGGAATCAAACTCATGTCTGTGGAGAGCAAACCCACAACCATAGTCATTCACATTTGTGGGGAGCAAACCCACAACCAAAGTCCTTCGCCCCAACTCGTGATAGGTAATACATGGGGAGGGGAATCACATTCGTGTCTATGGGGAGCAAACCCACGACCAAAGCCATTCACCCAAACTCGTAACAGGTTTTGGGGACAGGTTTTGGGAAGTTTTTTTTATATAACAACAGGGTGTCCTTGTCCCCATCCTTTTTAGGAAGTGAAACGACACATCTATCGAAGATTTAAGTAAAATGAGAAAAAAGGATTGAGGTAGGCTCATCCTTGAGTATGTATTTGACTAACCTTCTATTGGAGGTGAATGATATTCAACATTTAGTGAAGTTGTGTATTGTGTACTTAGGGTGTAATTAGATATATGTGTAAACTGTCAAAGCCTACTAAGAGAGTATCCCAAAATAGGAAAGACACTTAGCATGAAGATTAGTTTACCTCGAAGAAAAATATCATTCATAAGTGGTATTTTCAAATAATCTATTTTTTAGAGATCAAGAATTAAATCTGTATATGGAGTTTCATTTATTGATAAAAGGTCATTCCAACAAATTTGGGGCATTTAGTTTTCACCTACTAGGAAATCTTACTCAAAAATCATCTTTAGTTTAGATTCTTCATACTTTTTACTTCTTTTTTTTAACATTTCTTCTTTATTTATGTCTTTCCAACTTCTTTTTCGTTTTGTATTTTTTGTCTAAGTAAAACTTAACACCAACAAAAGAATTTAGCTATGGCTCATTTCAAAATGCCATTTTTTTCCCTTTTTGAGAGAGCTTCATTAACAAGCCACAAAATGCGCAAAAGAAAACAACCACCTACACAATTATGAGAGATTAGTAGGATTAACTGGCTTTACATAAGAAGCCCTACCCAAAAAATACATTTAATTTCCCTAACGGCCACAACATGCAAAGAACTCCTATTCTAAAAACATCTCCTATATAAAAGCAATCTCCACAAAGCTTTCCCCACTTTTCCCACCCCTCCTGAATGCCAAGACCTCAAAAGGTCCACAACAGAATTCGGTTTCACCTAAGCTTGTATGGAGAGCATTGAGAAAGTAGTCCCACATCTTTCAAGCAAACATGCAATGAATGAAGAGGTGATTAATTGACTCTACACCTCCCATACACATTATACGTATGTTAGGAAGGGTAAGGGATCTTCTTTGCAAATTATTGATTGTTAGCACCCTCTTTCTTCCCACAAGTCAAGCAAACGTTGTCGATCATGGTGGAGCTCTGTATGACCATAGTTTCTTCCCCATTAACAATTAAAGCGCATTATCATTGTACATACTATATCACCTATAAGAATTTTTGGTAGACCTATTAATATATTAATGTATATCTTCATACATCTCGTTCATTGAAATTAACCGCCATTTAAAAACATCCATCACAATGAACAATGAAAAGGCACTATCATTGTATATAATGTATCATTGAAAATGACCTTAATGATATTTAGAGCATAGATTACTAAAAGCAACCCCGATCATATGAAGTGTTGGATCACTAAGTATAAGCCAATCATATTAACGGTTCAAATCAATTGAAATGGCCCAAGCATGTCAAAGGTCTACATCATTGGAAACTAGCATATCATATGAAGGGTTTGGATCAACCATGGTAGGGTTTAAATAAATCCTACCATATTAGCGATTTGGATCGTTGAATATAGGCTAGCTAGATGAACAATTAGTAAAGAAAAATAACTACACTCCACACTTAACTATAAAAGATAGAAATATTATATGTCAAGATTGCTCCACTAACAATTTTTGTCCTTACCACATCCAATGAGGGCTATTAATAATCAATGGAATTGATTGGTGAACAGAGGCCTCAACATATATTGATTCATATCATTAAAATGGCCACAATGATATAAAGGGTTTGGATCACTTACAATAGGCCCAATCAAATGAACGATTTGAATCACTTGGAATGGCCCAACCATATCAAATATTCGTATGGGTGAAAATGTTCCTAATAAATATTAACCATTAGATCATTGAAAACAAGCCCTACCATATTAATTGGATCACTAAAAATAGACCCTACCTTAATTTGTTATAATGATAACAGGCACCCTACAATATTAATGATTTGCATCACAAAATATAGGCTCAATCATTAAGAATGGCTTAAATAATTACAATGAGTTCAATCATTTCAACAATTTGGACTATTAAAATTGGACCCAATCATATAATCAATTTGTAGCATCATAGTGGGTTGGGAAACATTAACTCAGATAATTGAAAATGGTCCACCGTTGATGATTCATGTATCGATCTCTTACATGTGAAAAATCGAAATTCAACATCCACCATGGGACGTATCACATCAACCAATTAGATTACTAAAAGCATGCCTTAACACATCAATCATTGGAAACAGACCATTCATAAGAATTGGACCATTAAAACATGCCCCATTATTTGAAAGGCTCGAAACACTAAACAAGGCCCATAAGAAGTGGACCATTAAAACATGCCCCATTATACGAAAGGCTCGAAACACTTAACAAGGCCCCAATCATATATAGGATCTCTGAGATTTGAATCAATCATAGGCAAGTTTGACCCATGCACCAAGTATCATAAATAGATCGCAACTATAGAATAAGCAGCTCACAAATAATACTTAAGAACTGGAATACAAATACCTAAACAATCTACATTCAATTGCAAAATGTTGACAAATTTTATGACTAGCTTCCTCCTCCCTAAAAGAACTTGGTTGTATGTGGTATCCACCTAGGCTACAAAACATGAACTAACTGATTCAATTGCAGAAAACAAAATATAACATATCAATTGGTTTGAAACCAAAAATGGCCCAATCACAAAAATAGTTTGGAATACTAAATAAGGTCCCAACCATACCAATGGTTTCGATCGCTAAAAATCTACACAATCATGGTAATAAAACAATCGTATGGATAGTTTGGATCATCGAAAATAGGCACAATCATTTGAACAAGCTTACAAATAGTCAATCATGTGAATGATACAAATCAACTTAGTAAATCAATCGGCTTATGTCATTGAAAACAACCTCAATCATGTGACTAGTCAGAGATTTGATTGTTGAACACGTATATTATTATATCATTTGGTTCAAATCACTAGAAACGACCTAAATCATAGGAATCACTAGAAACAACCTAAATCACATGAAGAGTTTGGATAAAATGAAAATGGCCCCAATCGTATTAAGGAATTGGATCACTACAAACCAACCACATGAATGGATTGGATCAATTAAAATGATCCATGCATATTAAATTAAAAGTTTGAGATAATGAAAACTGGCTATATCGTATGAATGGTTTAGATACCCAACACACACTACCATAATAACGATTTGTATCACCAAACAGAAGCCCATCATATGAATTTGGATCGTTGTAAAAAGTAACATGACTATTTGAATTGTGTATCGAACAGAGGAGGGTCCTACAAAATTAACGATGTGGATCATTGAGAACTAACCTAAAATATTATGAATAGATGGATCAACTTAACATATCCATTAGGATGGGTCATGGAAAGAGTCTTTAATCATATGATGAGTTTAGATCACTAACAGCATTACGAATCATATGATGCATTCGGATCGTTGAATGGGTCGAATCATATAAAAAGTTCAAATCCATTAAAATGGCCCAAACACGTCAATGGTTTTGATCCATTGAAATGACCCATGCATGCCAAAGGTTTGAGCACTAGAAATGGGCCAACTCATATGAATAGTTTGGATCATTTCTAAAGTTGAAGAGGATCCTACAGAATTTAGGGAATGGATCAACTTAGCATATCCATTGCCATGGATCATGAACAGCAACTTCAATCATATGATGAGTTTGGATCATAAAAAGCAGCTTCAATCGTATGATGAATTTGGATCGCCAAATGAGCCGAATCATATGACCAATTTGGATCCAGTAGATGGCCCAAGCATGTTAATGTTTTTTATCCATCGAAATGGCCCATGTCAAAGGTTTGGCTCACTAGAAATAGGCTAAATCATATGAATTTGGATCCATGTAAAAAGAAACTTGACTGTTTGAATTGTGAATAGAATTGAAGATGGTCCTATAAAATGAACGATGTGGATCACTGAGAACCAACCTCAAATATTATGAATAGATGGATCAACTTAACATATCCATTGGGATGGGTCATGTAAAGAGGCTTTAATCATATGATGAGTTTACATCACTAACAACAGCACGAATCATATGATATATTTGGATTGCTAAATGGGCCAAATGATATAAGTTCAAATCTGCCGCAATGGCCAAAGCAAGTTAAAGGTTTTGATCCATTGAAATGGCCCATGCATGTCAAAGGTTTGGATCACTAGAAATGGGCCAAATCATATGAATTTGGATCCTTTTAAAAAGAAACTTGACTAATTGAATTGTGTATATAACTGAAGAGGGTCTAACAAAATTAACAATGTGGAGAACTTAGAACCAACCTCAAATATTATGAATAGAAGGATAAACATACCGTATCAATTGGGATGGGTAATGGAAAGAGGCTTGAATCATATGATGAGTTTAGATCACTAACAGCAGCACGAATCATAAGATGCATTTGTATCGTTGAATGGGCCGAATCATATAAGAAGTTCAAATCCGCTAGAATGGCCCAAGCACGTCAAAGGTTTTGATCCATTGAAATGGCCCAAGCATGTGAAATGATTGGATCACTAGAAACGGGCCAAATCATATAAACAATTTGGATCATTTGTAAAGCTTAAGAGGGTCCTAAAAAATTTAGGGCATAGATCAACTTGGCATATCTATTGCCATGGATCACAAAAAACTACTTCAATCATATGATGAGTTTGGATCATGAACAGCAGCTTCAATCATATAATGAGTTTGTATCACCGAATGATCCGAATAATATGAACAATTTGAATCCATTGAATGGCCCAAGCATGTCAATGTTTTTTATCCATCGAAATGGCCCATGTTAAAGGTTTAGATCAATAGAAATGGGCCAAATCATATAAATTTGTATCGTTGTAAAAAGAAACCTGACTGTTTGATTTGTGGATAGAACGGAAGAGGGTCCTATTGAAATTAACAATGTGGATCACTAAGAATCAACCTCAAATATTATGAATAGATGGATCAACTTAACATATCCATTGGGATGGGTCATGGAAAGAAGCTTCAATCATATGGTGAGTTTAGATCACTAACAACAACACGAATCATATGATGCATTTGGATCGTTGAATGTGCTAAATCGTATAAGAAGTTCAAATCCGCTGAAATGGCGAAAGCACATCAAAGGTTTTGATCAATTGAAATGCCCAAGCATGTCAAAGGTTTGGATCACTAGAAATGGGTCAAATCATATGAACTGTTTGAATCATTTGTAAAGCTAAAGATGTTCGTATGAAATTTAGGGCATGTATCAACTTAGCATATCCATTAGCATGGATCATGAATAGCAACTTCAATCATATGATGAGTTTGGATCATGGAAAGCAGCTTCAATCATATGATGAGTTTGGATTGCCAAATGAGATGAATCATATGAACAATTTCGATCCAGTAGATGGCCAAAGCATGTCAATGTTTTTTATCCATCGAAATGGCCTATATCAAAGGTTTGGATCACTAGAAATGGGCCAAATCATATGAATTTAGATCCTTATAAAAAGAAACCTGACTGTTTGAATTGTGTATAGAATTGAAGATGGTCCTACAAAATTAACGATGTGGATCACTGAGAACCAACTTCAAATATTATGAATAGATGGATCAACTTAACATATCCATTAGGATGGGTCATGGAAAGAGGCTACGATCATATGATGAGTTTAGATCACTAACAGATGCATGAAACATATGATGTATTTGTATCGTTCAATGGGCTGAATCATATAAGAAGTTCACATCCGCTGGAATGGCCCAACCATGATAAAGGTTTTGATCCATTGAAATGGCCCAAGCATGTGAAATGATTAGATCACTAGAAATGGGCCAAATCAAATAAACAATTTGGATAATTTCTAAAGCTTAAAAGGGTCCTACAAAATTTAGGGCATGGATCAACTTAGCTTATCCATTGGCATGGATCACAAAAAACAACTTCAATCATATGATGAGTTTGGATCATGAACAACAGCTTCAATCATATGATGAGTTTATATCACCGAATGATCCGAATAATATGAACAATTTGAATCCATTGAATGGCCCAAGCATGTCAATGTTTTTTATCCATCGAAATGGCCCATGTCAAAGGTTTAGATAAATAGAAATGGGCCAACTCATATAACTGTTTATCGTTGCAAAAAGAAACTTGACTGTTTGAATTGTGGATAGAACAGAAGAGGGTCCTATTAAAATTAACGATGTGGATCACTAAGAACCAACCTTAAATATTATGTAACGCCCTGAAATTCGGGGGTCAAGCATAACTCAGCTCCCAAGTTTCAAAACATCACTTATGCACCATATGCAATGATGGATGTATGTTGTCTGTATGAGTGCATAAAACATGGAATAGATTAAGCTAAACTGTAAACATAATTCAGGGATAAGTGAAAGTCGCAAGCAAAAGACTTAAAGAAATATATGTGTACATGTGCAAGTCCCTGTGATATGTATGCTCTGCCAGGTCATAATTACAAGTGTTTGTCTTCAAAATACCAGTATCAAAATGAAATTATCTATTACAAAAGAAAACCCAGAATCCCCGTAGATCAAGACACGGCTTACATGAACCCGCCTAAGAACTGCATAAAAGAAACCACGTCCTTGTCATCCTCATACGCCTGCTCTGCCTCAGGGGTCGCATCATCATCTGCATGTAAGACAGAGTCTTGTTGGTGTTGAAACAACGTCTCAGAATGTGGGAATGAGTGATCAACTCAGTGGAATTATACAGTAAAAGTTAACATGTTATGAAATCAATCAAGCAGTAATGATAAGGCAATACAATCAAACACGTCCTAATTACTCTTGTTAATGCAAGGATGTATGTAGAAATGATGCATGCTCTCGCCTATACTCCCTCAGCGTCTTCATCTTACGGTACGCATGACAACCTCCCGCAGCAACAACGACACCAACGCACATGCAGTGCGGTGCATGAACATGATTACCAAGTTATTATTAGTCCTTTTCATACAGCAGGATTGGGAAGCTAAGGTACCTTCCTCATATCAACTCCCATACAGTGATCCATTCTAGGGTCGTCATCCTAGACAATCTCATACGATCATATGGTTCTAGGTCGCTGCAAAGGGCTCATCACCAATCAATGCATGTCTATCATACCTTAGTTACTACCTTAGGGCTCATCGCCTCAATGTAGTATCAAGGTATGCTCGAGGTCACTACAAAGGGCTCGTCACCAATCAATGTAGGCCGACAGCATGAATATAGTATCCCATACCACTATAATTGGCTCACAAGTCTGGTGTGCTCACTGGTCACTACGGGGAGGTTCGTCACCCCAGCGTAGGCCGACAGCTCGACCACGGTGTCTCATACCACTATGCCCGGCTCATGAGTCTTAGCGGATCGAGGTACAATGGTTAACGGGATTGCATTGGTAAGTTTGGTACCCTAGATTCAAACAAAAGCGTCCATACATGGTGCACATCCACCGGGACAATTGGGTTACTTGACAGACTCGACTAGCACGAGCGCACATTGAGTTAAACGACATAGAGTGCGCAAATACTCCGTGTGGCCAAACCACTGCCGTCAACCTTAATACGACTCGGGTTCGTCAAACACGTCCTACGTGGTGAAAACAACCTCGGCCACGAACTCAAGGTTTGTTACCGATTCCCTGGACTATTTCATAGTCCCAAACATCTTCAATCATAACAGATATTCATACTAATAATTTAGAACAGTAATGGATCAACAATTCTAATCATACAGTATGTGAGCATTTGATGAATATCAACTTAACGTGGATTTACACATAAGTAGTGCTTGAATTTAAACAACAAAGAATGTAAATTGCATGTAGGAAATCATACACACCAATAGGATAGTTGAGAATCTCTTCTTAACGTCCGTAAACAAGATAATATATTACACACTTGATCATTCAGACATTTCTACAAACACTTAGACTACATATTCCAACATACATAACGTATGTTGGTGATAACACACATTTGGACAATTCCTTTTGCCAAGGAGTTGACACACATACAACTAGCACAAATACACGACAATTAATCATGGCAAACACATGTTTGTATTTCATACATCTACGATACTTTCTACATATACATAGAATACACAAATCTCAATATAGCTCATATATATCAGGAATGTAAAATGAACATCGCATTTGGCATGTGAAATTACACCCACAACAATAATAAACCATTAACCGACATTGAAAGCCTTGAAAACCATAACCTATACGAATATAGTCCGCACCTTAAACCAGAAAAAACACAACAGATCTGATTCAGATGATAAGTCTTCGTCAACGACGACTAGAAAACCTAAGGCATGAATAAAATGAACGACATCAACACTTAGACTATTCTAACCTCTAAAACAGACTAGGGTTTGATTGACTTACCCAAGAATGAACTTAGAATCACCGTAATAACGATTCAGAAGTGATGGTTTAGAGACGCAGAGTAACAGGGAAGAATCTCAAGATGATTCACCAACTTCTCTCTCACTTTCTCTCTCTTTTCCTCTCTCTTTTTGCTAGGGTTAGAAAATTCGTATGGAATTGAGAGTGAGGGTTTTAAGGTCTTTATATAGGCCTAAAATTGATGAAAATAGCCCTAGGGCCAAGGTATACTTAGGTTATAACCAAATCGGGTTTATATCGGTCCAACGGAGCACTTCTGGTGGTCCCTTCTCCACGTGAGGTCGGACTTAAGCTCACTGACCATGGATCTAGGTCAGGCTGAGTTTTTGTACCGATCGAATTTACAAATCATCCGTGGCGGACCAATCTCAATTCAACGGTCACTGAAACTCGATCAGGTCCACCGGCACTATGACATGCCTGGGCCATCTTCCCTGATTCGAGGGTAAATTTGGGTCAGAATCCAACGGTCAGATAGCTTAAAATCGTCACGCAAGCGACACGGCTCAGATTTCATGAATTCATATTTAATTTCTCACCTTTCTCACCCTCTTTACTCCGGACTCAAGCAAATCGACTCAAGACATCATCTGGACTTGATTTTTGAGGTGATGGTCAAGCCCAACAAGGTGATCATAATTGTTTCAGATCATCGCTATCGGACTTTCAACGCACGGTCCAGGTCCGATACAAAGTTTCTAAGTACTCCCGAGAGCAACTGGATTTAGCGTTGAATCCTAGATTTCAGGGTAACATAGCGCTAACGATTTTATAGGTTTTGAGTCTTGCAAATCAAATTTAAAGTGATTGGTGCTAATTTCACAAGTAATTGAGTTTAGTGCTAATTAACCCACATTTAACTTCTAAGGAATTTGAGGTAGTACTCGAGTCTTTGCACAAAATTTTCCAGGTTATTACAATCTACCCCCCTTAAAGAAAAACTTCGTCCTCGAAATTCGTACCTTCTCATACTCCTCAAGGATATGAGGGTAGTTCTTTCTGACCTCAGCTTCAGTCTCCCAAGTAGCCTCTTCTTCACTATGATGCGTCCATAATACTTTCACTAGAGGGATGACCTTACTACGCAATACCTGCTCCTTCCTGTCTAGGATATGCGTCGGTCGCAGTACATATGTGGCATCCTCTCTCAACTGCACCTGCTCCCAACTGATAATATGCGAAGGATCAGGAACGTACTTCTTCAGCATAGAAACATGAAATACGTTATGCACGCTCGCAAGTGGTGTGGGCAAAGCAAGGTGGTATGCTACCGCTCCCACTCGATCCAGTATTTGAAATGGACCAATAAATCTCAGCATGAGCTTCTCCTTCTTACCGAACCACAGGACTCCCTTCATAGGGGAAACCTTAAGAAATACATGGTCTCCAACCTCAAATTCAAGTGGTCGCCACCTCGTATCAGCGTAACTCTTTTGCCTGCTCTGAGCTGTCAGAAGTCGACGTCGAATAATGTCAACTTTCTCTGAAGTCTCCTAAACCAACTCTGGGCCAATCAAACTACGCTCGCCAACTTCTGCCTAGCAATGCGGTGCTCTATACAAGCGACCATATAATGCCTCGTAGGGAGTCATGCCGATACTCGCCTAGAAGCTGTTGTTATACGCGAACTCTGCATGAGGAAGACAGTCATCCCAATTGTCCTTGAAATCCAAAACACGAGCTCGTAACATTTCTTCCAGAATCTGATTCACACGTTCCGTCTGCCCGTCTGTCTGCGGATGAAATGCGGTGCTAAACTTCAATTTCACACCCATTGCTTCCTGGATACGAATCCAGAAGATAGATGTGAATCGCGTGTCTCTGTCAGACACAATCTCCAAGGGAATTCCATGCAGACATACAATCTCCTTAATGTACAACCTAGTCAACTCGTCTTCAGAGTTTGTGACTTTGATCGGTAAGAAATGAGCCGACTTTGTCAATCGATCGACGATCACCCAAATAGAGTCATGTCCCTTCCTCGTTCTCGGTAGCCCTGAAATAAAATCCATAGAGATGAAGTCCCACTTCCATTCTGCTATGGGCATGGGCTGAAGCAGTCCAGGAGGTCGGCGATGCTCTGCCTTGACCTGCTGGCACGTGAGACAACGAGATACAAACTCAGTAATGTGAACCTTCAAGTTGTCCCACCAATAGGATCTTCTCATATCTTGATACATCTTCGTGCTACCAGGATGCATCGCAAGCTTAGAATTATGGACTGACTCGAGAACCTCCCGTCTCAAGTCAGGAATGTCTGGGACACATAGCCGGCCACGATATCGTAGGCCCCCATCTGAACTAACACTCCACTTGGAGTCCTCATCTGTACTAACCCGCTCTCTCATCTTTGCCAATAGCTTATCATCTGCCTGAGCTGCAATGATCCTCTCGTCAATGAGGGGCTGTACTCGAATGTGTGTGATAACCTCATACGGCTCTTCCACCGTAAGTTTCTGCTCAAAGTCTCACACAAACTCTATGATGTCCCATTCTGCTATCATTAGTGGAGCCGCAAACTCTATAGCCTTCTTGCGACTCAACGCGTCTGCCAAAAGGTTTGCCTTGCCCGGATGGTAAGAGACATCGAACTTAAAGTCCTTCAATGTTTCCATCCATCGGCGTTGCCTCATATTCAAGTCACGCTGCGTGAAAATATACTTAAGTCTCTTGTGGTCGCAAAAGAGCTCGAACTCCTCTCCGTAGAGGTAATGTCTCCAGAGCTTTAATGCGAAAATGACAGCTGCCAACTCCAGGTCGTGTGTAGGGTAATTCTCTTCGTGTTTCCTCAACTGTCTCGAGGCATATGCAATCACCCTATCCTTCTACATAAGGACACAACCCAGACCAATGCGAGAGGCGTCAGTATATATTGTGTACTTAACCCCTTGCTCTAGCAATACTAGCACAGGGGCGGACGTCAACTTGTCCTTCAGCTCCTGAAAAGCTATTTCCGCCTTTTCATTCCAAGCAAACTTCAAGTTTTTCCGTATCAACTGAAACAACGGTCTGGCTATCTTCGAGAAGTCTCGTATGAAACGTCGATAATAGCCTACTAGACCCAGAAAACTTCTCACCTCAGTAACCGAACCAGGCTGCTTCTAGTCCTGAACTGCAGCTACCTTAGCGAGATCGACAGCTATCCCTTCCTTGGACACCACATGTCCTAGGAACTTGACTTCCTCCTTCCAGAAATCACATTTCTTAAACTGCACAAAAAGTTGATTCTTCCTGAGAGCATCCAAGACCGCTCTTAAGTGCTCCTCATGCTCTTCCCGACTCGCAGAGTATATCAAAATGTCATCGATAAAGACAATGACGAATCAGAATAAAAACGGCCGAAACACCCTTTTCATCAGATCTATGAACACGGCCGGTGCATTCGTAAGACCGAACGACATCACAAGGAACTCATAATGGCCGAAACTAGTCTTGAATGCGGTCTTCTGCACGTCCTCATTCTTGACGCGCAACTGATGATACCCTGACTACAGACCAACCTTCGAAAAGTACCGTGCCCCCTCAATTGATCAAATAGATCATCGATCCTGGGTAAAGGATACTTGTTCTTCACAGTCACCTGATTTAACCTGTGATAATCTATACATAATCGCAAGGAACCATCCTTCTTCTTGACAAACAAAACAGGTGCTCCCCAAGGGGACACACTAGGTCGAATAAAGCCTAAATTCAACAAGCCATTTATCTGCTTCCTCAATTCCTCCATTTCACTCGGAGGCATGCGATAGGTGGGCAAAGAAATAAGTGTCACACTAGGCATGAGATCGATAGTAAAATCAATCTCGCGCTGAGGGGGTAATCTAGGAATCGACTCGAATACATCTTCAAAATCTTGAACTACTGGCGTGCTTTCAAGCACCGAACCAGCAATACTCTCCAACAGAGAAGTATAACAACCAAAACGGAAAGGGTAACTGACCTGAACAGAGAAAGTAAATGTCTCACCCTCAGGTCCATGGATTGTCACCAACCTAGCTTCACAATCAATCTCTGCTCGCATCTTCGTGAGCCAATCCATGCCCAAAATGACATCGTAATGATATAGAGATGCGACAAATAGGTCAACAAGAATCGATCTGCTCCCTAGATCAATCAAACAACCCATACAAATCTTGGCAATATCAGAGGAGGTCCCTGTAGTGGTAGTGAGTGTCACTCCCTTCATTGTAACAGTGTCCAAACTCAGGCACTTAACTGCCGCATACAATATAATAGAGGTAGTGGATCCAGTATCCACCAACAAGGAAACGGGAATACCTTGGATGTGAGCTATAACCTTAAAAGATCTCGGTGCCAAGTCAGCCTCAGGTGCTTCAGCTGCAAGCACGTGAACTCGAGCCTACTATGGGTGATTCGGCGGTGGAACCATGGGCCGCTGAGGTGGCCTGAAGCGAAGTATAGAAAGTCGGAAGGATGGGTGAGCTGGCGCTGAACGAAGGGGTGGAGTTGATATGACCTGAGGCATCGGACGGCTGATCCTCTGAGGTGGAGTAAATCCACTGTCCCACATTCGCGTAAAGAATTACAATCTGAATGCCCAATCTTCCCAAGTACGAATAGTGCAAGTCAGAACGCATCTGCTGAGCCGGCGATGCAACACATCTCGGAGGAGAATCTGTCGGCGGCCTCTTGCCGAGAAATGGTGTACTCAAAAAGTCAGGTCGCGGTCTGGGAACCATAGGTACTCGCATACGGGACGACCTGTCCCTGTCCTGCTCAGCTCGCAGGGACATGCTCACCAACTCAGCACAAGAAGATATGCTAGTACAGCACATCTTCGATCGAATCTCAGGCCTCAATCCCTCAGAAAAATGCCACATCCGCATCGACTGATCACCCAGAAGCAAAGGAGCATATCGACCCAGTTCAGTAAACCAGTTCTCATACTTTGTCACCGACATCCCTTCCTGATGGAGGCGAAGGAACTCACTCTCCTTCTCGTGTCGGTAAGTGACCAAAAATACTTCTCATGGAAGCGTACCTCAAACGCCTGCCACGTCCACTCAAAACCCTCCGCAACTGTGCAGAAAACACTGTCCCACCATAAACTGGCCTCCTTCTTAAATATAAAGGAGGCAAGCTCGACCTACTCAGCCTCAGAACAGTGAAGCAGCCTCAGCATCTTAGAGATGCAGTCAATCCAGTACTCGGCCTCCTTGGGTCTGTGAGAACCCACAAATGTGGGAGGTCGTAAGCGTTGAAATCGCTCAAATGTGTTGCTAGCACTAGTGTTTCCAGATGGGTGCATAGGTGAAGCAGGTGGAGTCGCCCCCATCGACTGAGCAAAGATGCCAGCCATAGAAGACAAAAACTGCTACTGCTGCTGTTGCTGGATCTGTTGCTGCTGTATCAATAGCATCATCTACTCAAGCCTATCAGGAGGCAGAGCGGACGAAGATGCATAAGGCGTCGACGCAGATGCATGATTCGGCTCAGGAACCGAAGGCGTGACTAGTGTAGCCATGGGTTGTATCACAGGAGTCAGCCCAGCAGCGGGGCTAGTAGCTGGCTGAGAGTCCGGCCCAGCACCAAAATGAGACGGGCCCGACTGTGGATCCGTATGGCTATCGCCTAGGGGGGAAACCCCGGCAAGCGATTCGCCCAAGGAGAGACGGGCCGAAGTCTTCGATCCCTTAGGAGGCATACCCTACATTCAACAGAGGATGCAACCAATGAGATTCAACGTCCACATAATCCACCCACACAGCATTTACATTACAACTCAAGAATAAACAACATGTATTTCATTTAACAAACTTGTCACAATACAAGAAGTGCAGCATTACATGGATCGCGACAGAGAAAGCATGCGAGCTAATACATCTAAAGCTTCAAACAACAAAAAACTTCCAACTACTACGGCTATAACGGCTACACACAATAACAAACAACAAAATAGAGCAAAGGACGACTACATATGTAACTACTCGACAGAATCAGGAGATGGAGGAGGGGCACCCTTATCCTTCAGACAACACTGGATAGACTTCAGAGTACGAGACATCTTCTTGAACTTATGCTTCACGAGGCCTCGAAGATCCATAATATCCTGGCGTAGGACAGTCTGACCCTCCTCAAGCCGAGCTATACGGGCATCCCTGGCGGCCTGATCTGCGCCCTACTCCGGTGCCACAGGAGGAGAACTCTCACTTGTGTCCTGGGCCTCCACTTCTTCCTCGTCCTACTCTTCTTCTTCTTCTATCTCAGCTCCACTTTCTTCATAACTCTCTTCCTCATATCTCTCAGTCTCATCCTCACTTTCTTCAAGTAAGGCTTGTTGTCGACGAGGCCCAATGTCCATCTGATTAAGGGTCGTCTCATTAATGTAACGAACAGGTACCGACTTTTCCGCCCCAAGCCTGTAGCCAAACTCATGTGCAAGCTTACAAATGAGTCGGCCAAATGAGAGCGATTCGGTCTTCCTATTCGAACGAGCGATAAGGATAATCTGACGCAAGATGTACGTTGGCACACATAGCTTCTCTCCTTACCCCACCTGATATAGAAAATCTACCATCAGGCGCGTACACTCGTTACGGTTGCTCCACCTTGGATAAACATTGTGCACATGTGGTGAAGCAAGCGGAAGTCGTCCATCATGTTGGTTGCTAAAAGGCTTCTGTTAGACTGCCAATCGACCAGACGACTACACAGGAATCGTGTGCGGCGATCCCTCTCGGGCGCACTTCTCAGATTCTTCTCACTTACATGAACCTCGTCAAGTGGCACATTCAGAAGTCGGGATATCAAAGTGACGTGGATCGTGGCCTCCCAATCTCTTCCACAAGGGATCTTGAACTGCAAAGGCTCCAGCGAAGGTTCCCAAATGTGGGCATAAAAAGCTCGGACAGTACCCATATTGGCGCGGTATTCACCCTCAAACAGGGGACACCAACCGGCCCCTTCCAGGCGCTCCAATAAGAGAAATTCACCAAATAGTCGCGGATCTACATGAGCTTCAAAAAGGACCCTACGACCTTCATAAACTCCATGAGATAGCTCCGCCAACAAGGTTTTTCTGACAGGAGCTTGAGGATCGAGGTCCCGCTTTGTCTGAAACTCTCGAGTGGTGGTCGTGCTCGCGGCGGCACCTCTCGGCCTCCGTGCACAGGTTGGGCGGCTAGGCCCAGCTTCATCAACGGGAGCTCTCTTCTTCCCCATGAAAGAGAGAATGGAGGAAATGAAAAATATGGCCGTAACAAGCTCGAATAGGGCCATGGGAAATGAGAGAAAAGAGGAAAATGGGAAGAATGGTGAGGCTTCCATGAATTTGAGGCTCAAAGGAAGGATTTGAGTGCTCACATGGAAAGAACAGAGAGTGAAAACAGCAATGGAGATGGGTTGAGAGATGGGTAGAATGGGGATGTACGAAAATGAAAGAAGAAAGGGTTTGGGGAGGGATTTTTGTAGGGTTTTGAGAGAAACTTCAACAAAAGGAAAGCATGGGAGGGTATTTTATGAAGAAAAGAGAGTTTAGAAGGGGTTTTAATCATGCAACATTAAATGAGTGGGCCACACTAGTCCCCACAAGCGACGGCCTGAGCCGGCCCGCCCGGCCTGGCCCGCTGGGTGGCGAGGGCTCGCCGAACCGACGAGGTCATCACCAGTCTCTGGATAGTCCAACAATGACTCACCATTTGGGCGAGGTCCTCCTAGCTCCTAAGCCACAAAATGATGTGGGCCCCCCCGGGTACCCTTGGAATTGCCCCGATTGGGCCCTTAGTCCGATTCGACACTTATCGGGCCATTATGAATAGAATCTGATACAGATTCAGGTTTACAGACATTTTAATGGCTGGGATGGGATGATACACCATCTAAACCCGTCAATGGATGGTCTAGAAGAGATTTGGGGTCGCTGTGTGTGATCAGGAGTGTGCACGGTCTCAATCTCGGCGATCGTTTTCAGTTAACTTTCGCCGATAGGAGCAATGGGAAAAACTTACACAAATTCTAGAATAAGCTCGCACCCTCTTACACTAAGGTGTCGTCAGTGTGCGTTGTGTGACCATAACCCAGGTCCGGTTTAATCCAAATCATGCTTTGATACCAACTTGTAATGCCCTGAAATTCAGGGGATGAGCATAACTCAGCTCCCGAGTTTCAAAACATCACTTATGCAACATATGCAATAATGGATGTATGTTGTCTGTATGAGTGCATAAAACATGGAATAGATTAAGCCAAACTACAAACATAATTCAGGGATAAGTGAAAGTCACAAGCGGAAGACTTAAAGAAATATATGTGTACATGTGCAAGTCCCTGTGATATGTATGCTCTACCAGGTCATAATTACAAGTGTTTGTCTTCAAAATACAAGTATCAAAATGAAATTATCTATTACAAAAGAAAACTCAAAATTCCCGTAGATCAGGACACGGCTCACATGAACCCGCCTGAGAACTGCATAAAAGAAAACGCGTCCTCGTCATCCTCATACTCCTGCTCTGCCTCAGGGGTCATATCATCATCTGCATGTAAGACAGAGTCTGGTTGGTGTTGAAACACCGTCCCAGAATGTGGGAGTGAGTGATCAACTCAGTGGAATTATATAGTAAAAGTTAACATGTTATCAAATTAATCAAGCAGTAATGATAAGGCAATACAATCAAACACGTCCTAATTACTCTTGTTAATGCAAGGATGTATATAGAAATGAGGCATGCTCTCGCCTATACTCCCTCAGCGTCTTCATCTTACAGTACGCATGACAACCTCCCACAGTGCCAACGACGCCAACGCACATGCAATGTGGTGCATGAACATAATTACCAAGTCATTATTTGTCCTTTTCATACAGCAGGATTGGGAAGCTAAGGTACCTTCCTCATATCAACTCCTATACAGTGATCCAATCTAGGGTCGTCAGTCTTAGAAAATCTCATACGATCATATGGTTCTAGGTCACTGTAAAGGGCTCGTTACCAATCAATGCATGCCTATCATACCTTAGTTACTACCCTAGGGCTCGTCGCCTCAATGTAGTATCAAGTTATGCTCGAGGTCACTACAAAAGGCTTGTCACCAATCAATGTAGGCTGACAGTGCGAATATAGTGTTCCATACCACCATAATCGGCTCACGAGTCTGGTGTGCTCACTTGTCACTACAGGGAGGTTCGTCACCCCAGCATAGGCCGACAGCTCGACCAGGGTGTCTCATACCACCATGCCGGACTCAGGAGTCTTAGTGGATCGAGGTACAATGGTTAACGGGATTACATTGGTAAGTTTGGTACCCTAGATTCAAATAAAAGCATCCATACATGGTACACATCCACCGGGACAATCGGGTTACTTGACGGACTCGACTAGCACTAGCGCACATTGAGTTAAACGTCATAGAGTGCGCAAACACTCCGTGTGGCCAAACCACTACCGTCAACCTTAATACGACTCGGGTTCGTCAAACACGTCCTACGTGGCGAAAATAACCTCAGCCACAAACTCAAGCTTTGTTACCAATTCTCTGGACTATTTCATAGTCCCAAACATCTTCAATCATAACAGATATTCATACTAATAATTTAGAACAGTAATGGATCAACAATTCTAATCATACAGTATGTGAGCATTTGATGAATATCAACTTAACGTGGATTTACACAAAAGTAGTGCTTGAATTTAAACAACAAAGAATGTAAATTGCATGTAGGAAATCATACACACCAATAGGATAGTTGAGAATCTCTTCTCAACGTCCGTAAACAAGATAATATATTACACACTTGATCATTCAGACATTTCTACAAACACTTAGACTACATATTCCAACATACATGACGTATGCTAGTGATAACACACATTTGGACAATTCCTTTTGCCAAGGAGTTGACACACATACAACTAGCATAAATACACGACAATTAATCATGTCAAACACATGTTTGTATTTCATACTTATACGATACTTTCTACATATACATAAAATACACAAATCTCAATATAGCTCATATATATCAGGAACGTAAAATGAACATCGCATTTGGCATGTGAAATTACACCCACAACAATAATAAACCATTAACTATAAGTGCTATAGTTTATATCCCTGTCTGTTGTCAAATTTGTGATGACAAAATCACTGTTATGTTATATATAACTTGCTTAAGTGAAGCTCTTTCAAGGATCAACATTCATGAACAAGCTAAGCTTACAACAAGCAAAGCTCTCAAGTACAAAGGATCAATCTTGAATGAAAGAACTGCTCACAAGACAAGACTCAAGCTGCAAGACTTCAAGAAGAGTTCAAGGCAGTTTGTACACTTTCAAGATTGAGCTACATCAAGGTTTGATCTACATCAAGACTTCAAGGCTCATACTTCAAGGTCTTAAGTTCCGAATGTTTCAATGTCCATACTTCATGGTTGAGGTTTGATTAACCATAGGTTGACCTTAGAAGTAGGTCATTTCGGATACATAAATCGAATGTTTATTTTACATGTGATTGGTCTGTTCTTCGACCAGTCCTAGGTCTTCTTCGACTAGTCCTAGACTTGCTTCGACCAGTCTAAGATATTCCTTGACCAGTCGTGAGTTTGTTACAAATTCCGGATAAAATCTGTTAGCCTTCGACTAGTCCAGGAATCTGTTCGACCAGTCGTAGGAACAGTGTCGACTGATCTTCGACCAGTCGTAAAACCTTCGACTCGAAGTCCAGCGATGGTTTACAGGACCTACGACCAGTCGTAGGTGACCTACGACCAGTCGTAGGAAAGCTTCGACCAGTCGTAGAACGGTCAAAGCATATCCCATTGGATTTTTCAAATATCTGTTAGTGCTTTGACTAGTCGAAGAGCACTCTAGACCAGTCGAAGACCTGATCTTCTCACTTATAAATAGTGCACGAATCTCAGAAGAAATCATCGATTTAACTAAAGTATTCAAGCCAATCTTCGTCGAACTTCTGAGAGATAATTCTGTGCTCCATCTAAGCTAAGTGTGCTTATTTAATATTCTTCTTTCCTTAGCTTTATTTTAATTGATTTTGTTTCTGCTATTCCAATCTGATTTGAAAAGAGGAATTGTTATTCCCTTTCTTTGGAATCAAAATCAATTAAGGCAAGCCCTATTTGGTTTAATTTAAAATCTGTTAGAACTAGAACCATTGTAATCGAGTACTGGACATTGAACTTGGACATTCAATCATCTACTTTGATTTGGTTCTGCCGGGCTGCTACAACAAAGAAGATATTCAGGTATTTTACATATTGTAAATTCCTTTCTATTATTTTGGTTTCTTTCAAGATTTGCTAGAAAAATCTTGTTATATTGGTTATCTGAGGAGAGCCAGGAAAACTCAAAAGTGGGGTTTTTTAATTGTGTAAGCCCCATACAAAGACACAATTGTAAGGGTTTTGGGTGAACCTGGGAAAACCTATTTGTTAGTAAACGCTAATATCCCCTGTGTGAGGATATTAGGAGTGGAGTAGGCTTTTTGTGTGGCTGTTGTTTAACAGTTGGTGAACACACAGGCGAACCACTATAAACCCTTGTGTTGTGGTTGAATGGTTTATACTTCTATTCTTTAATTATTCTTTTGTGGGTTGTATGTATGATGGTGAATGTTGTAATCATTTAATTCAAGCTTTGTGAGAATGTTGTAATAGTTTAGAATTTATTTTCAGTTATTCCTTTATCAGCTTGAATTTCAATTTCATTTGAAAGTTGTTCCAGCAAGGTTGCCCTGCCATTTTTATGGTGTATGGCTGTCCCTAGAATAATACATTTTTGATTACAAGTTATTTCAATTCAGTTTATATTTATTTTTGTATTCCTCTTCGATTTGAGACTTGATACAAAGATCTTTCTAGAAATAAGGTTGTCCTACCATAAACTCTGTTTTTGGTGTAAGGTTGTCCTTAGAACAACATTTGTATCAACCTCTCAAGATCTGAATTTTGAGGTCATTTTAATTTACTGCATTGTTATTCACTTTGGCTATTATATTCTTTATTATTCCGCTGTTATAAGTTTTTATTTGACATTGTCCTATTCACCCCCCCTCTAGGACATATAGCTTGGCCTTTTCATTAACTGACATTGAAAGCCTTGAAAACCATAACCTATACGAATATAGTCCGCACCTTAAACCAGAAAAAACGCAACATATCTGATTCAGACGATAAGTCTTCGTCAACGGCGACTAGAAAACTTAAGGCATGAATAAAATGAACGACATCAACACTTAGACTATTCTAAGCTCCAAAACAAACTAGGGTTTGATTGACTTACCCAAGAATGAACTTAGAATCGCCGGAATAACGATTCAGAAGTGATGGTTTAGAGACGCAGAGTAAAAGGGAAGAATCTCAAGATGATTCACCAACTTCTCTCTCACTTTCTCTCTCTTTTTCTCTCTCTCTCTTAGCTAGGGTTAGAAAATTCGTATGGAATTGAGAGTGAGGGTTTTAAGGTCTTTATATAGGCCTAAAATTGATGAAAATATCCCCAGGGCCAAGGTATACTTAGGTTATAACCAAATCGGGTTTATATCGGTCCAACGAAGAGCTTCTGGTGGTCCCTTTTCCATGTGCGGTCGGACTTAAGCTCACTGACCATGGATCTAGGTCAGGCTGAGTTTTTGTACCGATTGGAATTACAGATCATCCGTGGCGGACCAATCTCAATTCAACAGTCACCGAAACTCGATCAGGTCCACTGGCACTATGACATGCCTAGGCTATCTTCCCTGATCCGAGGGTAAATTTGGGTCAGAATCCAACGGTCAGATAGCTTAAAATCAATGCGCAAGCGACATGACTCAGATTTCATAAATTCATATTTAATTTCTCACCTTTCTCACCCTCTTTACTCCGGACTCAAGCAAATCGACTCAGGACATCATCTGGACTTAATTTTTAAGGTGATGGTCAAGCCCAACAAGGTGATCATAATTGTCTCAGATCATCGCTATCGGACTTTCGACGCACGGTTCAAGTCCGATACAAAGTTTCCAAGTACTTCCGAGAGCAACTAGATTTAGCGTTGAATCCTAAATTTCAGGGTAACATGGCACTAACAATTATACAGGTTTTGAGTCTTGCAGATCAAATTTAAAGTGATTGGTGCTAATTTCACAAGCAATTGAGTTTAGCGCTAATTAACCCACATTTAACTTCTAAGGAATTTGAGGTAGTACTCAGGTCTTTGGACGAAATTTTTCGGGTCATTATATATTATGAATAGATAAATCAACTTAACATATCCATTGGGATGATCATATGGTGACTTTAGATCACTAATTGCAACACGAATCATATGATGTATTTGGATCGATGAATGTGCCGAATCGTAAAAGAAGTTCAAATCCGCTGAAATGGCCAATGCACATCAAAGGTTTTGATCCATTGAAGTGGCCCAAGCATGTCAAAGGTTTGGATCACTAGAAATGGGCCAAATCATATGAACAGTTTGAATCATTTGTAAAGTTGAAGATGGTCCTACAAAATTTAGGGCATGGATCAACTTAGCATATCCTTTAGCATGGTTCATGAATAACAACTTCAATCATATGATGAGTTTGGATCATGAAAAGCAGCTTCAATCATATGATGAGTTTGGATTGCCAAATGAGCCGAATCATATGAACAATTTGGATCCAATAGATGGCCCAAGCATGTTAATGTTTTTTATCCATCAAAATGGCCCATGTCAAAGGTTTGGGTCACTAGAAATGGGCCAAATCATATGAATTTGGATCCTTATAGAAAGAAACCTGACTGTTTGAATTGTGTTTAGAATTGAAGATGGTCCTACAAAATTAACGATGTGGATCACTGAGAACCAACCTCAAATATTATGAATAGTTGGATCAACTTAACATATCCATTTGGATGGGTCATGGAAAGAGGCTTCAATCATATGATGAGTTTAGATCACTAACGACAGCATGAATCATATGATGTATTTGGATCGCAGGCCCTTCAATAGTTGCAATCTCCCCGGTAGCTCGTCATACTACAACCTCAGCCTCTCCTACTGCAAATCAAGTTACCACATCTCCTATGACCCGATCTCGGGCTAAATCATTGTCTCCTATTGTTTTAGCGCAACTAGCTCCTTCTCCAGTTCGAAGTACACGCCTTCTTCCTGTAAAGACTATTTAAAAAGAAAAACAGACCATATCGATGGAAGACAGTTCTTTAGAATACTCGGCTAACACTAACAGTGACGATCTATCTTCTTCTACAAGTTTGACTGACGAAGGAGATGCTTTGCTAGATGCGAATACTGATGCTGAAGTAGATGTTGGGAAGAAAGAGACGTCAGGACTAAATCTCCATTTTGTGATATTCCAACTGATCCAAATGTTCCTCTTCCAACCACAATGGATCCTCCAAAAGAAGAGCCACTTGACTATGGAGAATACAAATGTTCCCCTAGAGTGAATATCTTCTTCTCCTTCGATGCCATGTATTCTCCGCGGATTGTAAAGACTACCGGCACGACTGCTCATGGAGCACCAATGTTAACAGAGACGGAGGCTCAATCATCAAGACTTCCAATAGAAACAGAGGATGCTCCTCTTCGTCACAGAACAGAGGAAACTTTGCCAGCCGTAGCTGCACCACTTGATTCTCCTACTCGTGTAGATAAATCTCTCACAGTGCGTCCTTCCTTCATTTAACCAGTGGCTAGGAGTTTGGAATTCTCTTCGGACCTGCTGATGTGCCGACCCCAACAACTGTTGATTCTAGCACAAGAGGAGCTCTGAAACTCTCCTTCACCGTTGCTGCAATTGCAGATACACCAGGATCTGTAGTTCCTTCAACCTGCTCTGCTTAAACTACACTTGTCATGGTTCCTGAACAAGGTACATATATATACATAACTACTTTCTTATTTGATGTACCCTCCTTTTCTAACCTCGCAATCCTCTTCTCCTTCTTATTCAGCCACAATCATGCCAACCCCGAGTGGTTCTGAGGGCTCTAACTTAGTGGCTACAGTCTTTGATGGACTTTCATTGGAAAAAGTCTCTCCTCTCACGTTAGGATTATTCAAGAATGCACTCCTATTCATGATCAATGCTTTCAAAGACCCAACTCAATGGCTTTTCTTAGATAGTGCCTTAGCTATTCTTGCTCACTCTGCTAACCTTGCACACATTAACATTCAATCCCTCCATGACTATCTATCACAATTCTATAATTCGACTAAAAATTTAGAAGCTACCCGAAGTGTTGTTGTTGCTTCGGAAATCCTCGATCGTTAGAAAGAATTGGCATCACTTAAAGAGCACCCTCATAACCAACTCTTTAGAGGTCGAATTCAGACTATTTTGAGCCCATTGGAATGGTAACTTGACACGCTTCCAGATGAGACCAGAATTGCCTAATTCGGAGACCGTTCGATATCCTAAAAGCATGTTGGTACTCTTCGATTGTCATTTTCCAATATGGAGTGTAAATCCTTCCAAATCGCGTGATCCAACGAAGATGCTCATAACTCCATCGTTTGATGTCAGATTGGGTCCATTTTTAGTCATCTGAAAGGTCCTTTAGTGCACTTTCATTTTTGACAGGAATCGTCGTATTCCGAGACCATTTGGGCATCTATGAGTGGGATCGCAGTCGTCGGTCCTAAATTTTCCTTCATCTCCTTGCCCATTAGTAACCCTTATAACACACTCTTCACAGGACGAATTCGGACTATTTTGAGCTTATTGAAATGGTAACTTGAAAAGCTGACAGATGAGACCAGAATTACTTAATTCAATGACTGTTCGATATCCTAAAAGCATGTTGGTACTCTTCAATCGTCTTTTTTCAATATGGAGTGTAAATATTTCGAAATCACGCGTCCAACGTAGATGCTCATAACTCCATCATTTGATGTCAGATTAGGTTGATTTTTTGTCATCTAAAAGATCCTTTAGTGTTCTTTTATTCTTGATAGCAATTGTCATATTCCGAGACCATTTGGGGATCCATAAGTGCCACCGCAGTCGTCGGTCCTGAATTTTCCTTCATCTCATTGTCTATTAGTAACCCTCGTAACTCACTCTTCAGAGGTCGAATTTAGATTATTTTAAGCTCATTAGAATGGTAACTTAACAAGCTTCCAGATGAGACCAGAATTGCCTAATTCGGAGACTATTCGATATCCTAAAAGCATGTTGGTACTCTTCGATTGTCTTTTTTCAATATGGAGTGTAAATCTTTCGATCCAATGGTGATGCTCATTACTCCATCATTTGATGTCAGATTGGGTCGATTTTTAGTCACCTGAAAGGTCCTTCACTGCTCTTTCATTCCTGATTGGAATCATTGTATTCCGAGACCATTTGGGCATCCATAAGTGGGATCGCAGTCGTTGGTCCAAAATTTATCCTTCATCTCTGTCTTATAGTTACCCTCATAACTCTCACTTCAAAGGTCAAATTCTAACTATTTCGAGATCATTAGAATGGTAGCTTGACAAGCTTCTAAAAGAGACCAGATTTGCCTAATTCAGAGACCTTTCGATATCCTAAAAGCATGTTGGTACTGTTCGATCATCTTTTTTCAACACAGAGTGTAAATCTTTCAAAATCGCGCGATCCAACGGAGATGCTCATAACTCCATCATTAGATGTCAGATTGGGCCGATTTTTATTCATCTGAAAGGTCCTTTACTGCTCTTTGATTCCTCACTAGAATCGTCGTATTCCGAGACCATTTGGGAATCCATAAGTGGGATCGCAGTCGTGGGTCCTAAATTTATCCCTTACTCCATGTCCTACAGTTACCCTCATAACTCTCTCTTCAGAGGTTGAATTCAAACTATTTTGAGGTCATTGAATTTCATAGCTTGACAAGCTTCCAGATGAGACCAAAATTGCCTAATTCGGAGACCGTTCGATATCTTAAAAGCATGTTGGTACTCTTCGATCGTCTTTTTTCATTATAGAGTTAAATCTTTCCAAATCGCGCGATCCAACAGAGATGCTTATAACTCCATCGTTTGATGTCGGATTGGGTCAAATTTTAGTCATGTAAAAGGTCCTTTACTGTTCTTCCATTCTTAAAAGCAATCATTGTATTCTGAGACCATTTGGGAATCCATAGGTGGGATCGCAGTCGTCGGTCATATATTTATCTTTCATCTCCATATCCTATAGTCACCCTCATTACTCTCTCCTCAGAGGTTGAATTCAAACTATTTTGAGGTCATTGGAATGGTAACTTGACAAGCTTCCAGATGAGACCAGAATTGCCTAATTCGGAGACCGTTCGATATCCCAAAGCATGTTGGTACTGTTCGATCATCTTTTTTCAATGTAGAGTGTAAATCTTTCCAAATCACGCGATCTAACAAAGATGCTCATAACTCCATCGTTTGATGTCGGATTGGGTCAATTTTTAGTCATCTAAAAGGTCCTTTAGTGCTCTTTCATTCCTGACTACAATCGTCGTATTCTGAGACCATTTGGGCATCTATAAGTGGGATCGCAGTCGTCGGTCCTAAATTTATCCTTAACCTCCATGTCCAATAGTTACCCTCATAACTCTCACTTTAGAGGTCGAATTCAAACAATTTTGAGGTCATTAGAATGGTAACTTGACATGCTTCCAGATGAGACCAGAATTGCCTAATTCGGAGACCATTTATATCCTAAAAGCATGTTGGTACTCTTCGATTGTCATTTTCCAATATGGAGTGTAAATCTTTCCAAATCGCGTGATCCAATGGAGATGCACATAACTCCATCGTTTGATGTCAGATTGGGTCAATGTTTAGTCATTTGAAAGGTCCTTTAGTGCACTTTCACTCTTGACAGGAATCGACGTATTCCGAGACCATTTGGGCATCCATAAGTGGGATCATAGCGGTCGGTCCTGAATTTCCCTTCATGTCCTTGTCCATTAGTAACCTTCATAACTCACTCTTCATTAGTCGAATTCAGACTATTTTGATCTTATTGAAATGGTAACTTGAAAAGCTACCAGATGAGACCAGAATTGCCTAATTCGGAGACCGTTTGATATCCGAAAAGCATGTTGGTACTCTTCGATCGACTTTTTTCAATATGGAGTGTAAATCTTTCCAAATCGCGTGATCCAATGGAGATGCTCATAACTAAATCATTTGATGTTGGATTGGGTCAATTTTTTGTCATCTAAAAGGTTATTTAGTGCTCTTTCATTCCTAACTGGAATCGTCGTATTCCGAGACCATTTGGGCATCCATAAGTGGGATCGCAGTCGTCGGTCCTGAATTTTCCTTCATCTCATTGTCTATTAGTAACCCTCATAACTGACTCTTCAGAGGTCGAATTCAGACTATTTTGAGCACATTGGAATGGTAACTTAACACGCTTCCAAATGAGACCAGAATTGCCTAATTCGGAGACCGTTCGATATCCTAAAAGCATGTTGGTACTCTTCGATTGTCATTTTCCAATATGGATTGTAAATCCTTCCAAATCGCGTGATCCAACGGAGATGCTCATAACTCCATCGTTTGATGTCGGATTGGGTTAATTTTTAGTCATCTGAAAGGTCCTTTAGTGCACTTTCATTCTTGACAGGAATCGTCGTATTCCGAGACCATTTGGGCATCTATGAGTGGGATCACAGTCGTCGGTCCTAAATTTTCCTACATCTCCTTGCCCATCAGTAACCCTCATAACACACTCTTCACAGGACGAATTCAGACGATTTTGAGCTTATTAAAATGGTAACTTGAAAAGCTAACAGATGAGATCAGAATTACTTAATTCAGAGACTGTTCGATATCCTAAAAGCATGTTGGTACTCTTCGATCGACTTTTTTCAATATGGAGTGTAAATATTTCCAAATCACGTGATCCAATGTAGATGCTCATAACTACATTGTTTGATGTCGGATTGGATCAATTTTTTGCCATTTGAAAGGTCTCCTAACTAGAATCGTCGTATTCCGAGGCCATTTGGGCATCCATAAGTGGGATCGCAGTCGTCGGTCCAAAATTTATCCTTCATCTCCATGTCCCATAGTTACCATCATAACTCTCTCTTCAGAGGTTGAATTCAAACTATTTCGAGGTCATTGAATTTGGTAGCTTGACAAGCTTCTAGATGAGACCCGAATTGCCTAATTCGGAGACTGTTCGATATACTAAAAGCATGCTGGTACTCTTCGATTGTCTTTTTTCATTATAGAGTGTAAATCTTCCCAAATTGTGCGATCCAACGGAGATGCTCATAACTCTATTGTTTGATGTCAGATTGGGTCAATTTTTAGTCATCTGAAAAGTCCTTTACTGCTCTTTCATTCCTGACTAGAATCGTCGTATTCCAAGACCATTTGGGCATCTATAAGTGGGATCGCAGTCATCAATCCTAAATTTATCCTTCATCTCCATGTCATACAGTTACCCTCATAACTCTCTCTTCAAAGGTCAAATTCCAACTATTTCGAGGTCATTGGAATGGTAGCTTGACAAGCTTCCAGATGAGACCAGAATTGCCTAATTCGGAGACCGTTTGATATCCTAAAAGCATGTTGGTACTGTTCGATCGTATTTTTTCAATATAGAGTGTAAATCTTTCCAAATCACGCGATCCAACGGAGATGCTCATAACTCCATCGTTTGATGTCAAATTGGGTTAATTTTAAGTCATCTGAAAGGTCCTTTACTGCTCTTTCATTCCTAACTGAAATCATCATATTCCGAGACCATTTGGGCATCCATAAGTGGGATTGCAGTCATCGGTCCTGAATTTTCCTTCATCTCATTATCTATTAGTAACCCTCATAACTAACTCTTCACAGGTCGAATTCAGACTATTTTGAGCTCATTGGAATGGTAACTTGATACACTTCCAGATGAGACCAGAATTGCCTAATTCGAAGACTGTTTGATATCCTAAAAGCATGTTGGTACTCCTTGATTGTCTTTTTTCAATATGGAGTGTAAATCTTTCCAAATCACGCGATCCAACAAAGATGTTCATAACTCCATCGTTTGATGTTGGATTGGGTCAATTTTTAGTCATCTGTAAGGTACTTTATACCTCTTTCATTCCTCATCAGAATCGTCGTATTCCGAGACCATTTGGGCATCCATAAGTGGGATCGCAGTCGTCGGTCCTAAATTTATCCTTCATCTCCATGTCCTATAGTTACCCTCATAACTCTCTCTTCAAAGGTTGAATTCAAACTACTTCGAGGTCATTGGAATGGTAGCTTGACAAGCTTTTAGATAAGACCAGAATTGCCTAATTCAGAGACCGTTTGATATCCTAAAAGCATGTTGGTCTTGTTCGGTTGTCTTTTTTCAATATAAAGTGTAAATCTTTCCAAATCGCGCGATCCAACTGAGATGCTCATAACTCTGTCGTTTGATGTCGGATTGGGTTAATTTTTAGTCATCTAAAAGATCCTTTACTGCTCTTTCATTCCTGACTGGAATCGTCGTAGGGCATCTATAAGTGGGATCGCAGTCGTCGATCCTAAATTTATCCTTCATCTCTATGTCCTATAGTTACCCTCATAACTCTCTCTTCAGAGGTCGATTTCAAATTATTTCGAGGTCATTGAATTTGGTAGCTTGACAAGCTTCTAAATGACACCAGAATTGCCCAATTCGGAGACCATTCGATATCCTAATAGCATGTTGGTACTGTTCGATTGTCTCTTTTCAATATAGAGTGTAAATCTTTCTAAATCACGTGATCCAACGGAGATGCTCATAACTTCATCGTTTGATGTTGGATTGGGTCAATTTTTAGTCATCTCCAAGATCCTTTATTGCTCTTTCATTCCTGACTAGAATCATCGTATTCCAAGACCATTTGGCCATTCAGAAGTGGGATAGCAGTCATCGGTCCTAAATTTGTCCTTCATCTCCATGTCCTATAATTACCCTCATAACTCTCTCTTCAGAGGTCGAATTCAAACTATTTCGAGGTCATTGAATTTGGTAGCTTGACAAGCTTCCAGATGACACAAGAATTGCCTAATTCGGAGACCGTTCGAAATCATAAAAGCATGTTGGTACTCTTCGATCGTATTTTTTCAATATAGAGTGTAAATCTTTCCAAATCACGCGATCCAACGGAGATGCTCATAACTCCATCGTTTAATGTTGGATTGGGTCGATTTTTAGTCATCTGAATGGTCCTTTAGTGCACTTTCATTCTTGACAGGAATCGTCGTATTCCAACACCATTTGGGCATCCATAAGTGGGATCATAGTCGTCGGTCCTGAATTTTCCTTTATCTCCTTGTCCATTAGTAACCTTCATAACACACTCTTCACAAGTCTAATTCAGACTATTTTGAGCTTATTAAAATAGTAACTTGAAAAGCTGCCAGATGAGACTAGAATTGCCTAATTCGGAGACCGTTTGATATCCTAAAAGCATGTTGGTACTCTTCGATCGACTTTTTTCAATATAGAGTGTAAATCTTTCCAAATCACGCAGTCCAATGGAGATGCTCATAACTCCATTGTTTGATGTTGGATTGGGTCGATTTTTGGTCATCTGAAAGGTCACTTAGTGCTCTTTCATTCCTAACTAGAATCGTCATATTCTGAAACCATTAGGGCATCTATATGTGGGATCGCAGTCGTTGGTCCGAAATTTTCCTTCATCTCATTGCCTATTAGTAACCCTCATAACCGACTCTTCAGAGGTCGAATTCAGACTATTTTGAGCACATTGGAATGGTAACTTGACATGCTTCCAGATAAGACCAGAATTGCCTAATTCGGAGACCGTTCGATATCCTAAAAGCATGTTGGTACTCTTCGATTGTCTTTTTTCAATATGGAGTGTAAATCTTTCCAATTCACGCGATCCAATAGAGATGCTCATGACTCCATCGCTTGATGTCAGATTGGGTCGATTTTTAGTCATCTGAAAGGTCCTTTACTGCTCTTTCATTCGTGACAGGAATCATCGTATTCCAAGACCATTTGGGCATCCATAAGTGGGATCGTAGTCGTCGGTACTAAATTTATCCTTCATCTCCATGTCCTATAGTTACCCTCATAACTCTCTCTTCAGAGGTCAAATTCAAACTATTTCGAGGTCATTGGAATGGTAGCTTGACAAGCTTCCAGATGAGACCAGAATTGCCTAATACGGAGCCCGTTCGATATCTTAAAAGCATGTCGGTACTCTTCGATCGTCTTTTTTGAATATCGAGTGTAAATCTTTCTAAATCGCATGATCCAATGGAGATGCTCATAACTCCATCGTTTGATGTCGTATTGGGTCAATTTCTAGTCATCTGAAAGGTCCTTTACTGCTCTTTCATTCCTGATAGGAATCGTTGTATTCCGAGACCATTTAGGCATCCATAGGTGGGATCGCAGTCGTCGGTCCTAAATTTATCCTTCATCTCCATGTCCTTTAGTAACCCTCATAACTCTCTTTAGAGGTCAAATTCAAACTATTTTATGGTCATTGGAATGGTAACTTGACAAGCTTCCAGATGAGACAAGAATTGCCTAATTCAAAGACCATTCGATATCCTAAAAGCATGTGGTACTCTTCGATTGTCATTTTCCAATATGGAGTATAAATCTTTCCAAATCGCACGATCCAACAGAGATGCTCATTACTCCATTATTTGATGTCGGATTGGGTCAATTTTTAGTCACCTAAAAGGTCCTTTCGTGCACTTTCATTCTTAACAGGAATCGTCGTATTCTGAAACCATTTGGGCATCCATAAGTGGGATCGTAGTCATCGGTCCTGAATTTTCCTTCATCTCCTTGTCCATTAGTAACCTTCATAACTCACACTTCACAGGTCGAATTCAGACTATTTTGAGCTTATTGAAATGGTAACTTGAAAAGCTGCCAGATGAGACCAGGATTGCCTAATTCGGAGACCGTTTGATATCCTAAAAGTATATTGGTACTCTTCGATCGACTTTTTTCAATATGGAGTGTAAATCTTTCCAAATCGTGCGATCCAATGGAGATGCTCATAACTAAATCATTTGATGTCTAATTGGGCTAATTTTTTGTCATCTGAAAGGTCATTTTTTGCTCTTTCATTCCTAACTGGAATTGTCATATTCCGAGACCATTTGGGCATCCATAAGTGGGATCGCAGTCGTCGGTCTTGAATTTTCCTTCATCTCATTGTCTATTAGTAACCCTCATAACTGACTCTTCAGAGGTCGATTTCAGACTATTTTGAGCTCATTGGAATGGTAACTTGACACGCTTCCAGATGAGACCAGAATTGCCTAATTCGGAGATCGTTCGATATCCTAAAAGCATGTTGGTACTCTTCGATTGTCTTTTTTCAATATGGAGTGTAAATCTTTCTAAATCACGTGATCCAAAAGAGATGCTCATAACTCCATCATTTGATGTCGGATTGGTTCAATTTTTAGTCATCTGTAAGGTCCTTTAGTGCACTTTCATTCTTGACAAGAATCATCATATTCCGAGACCATTTCGGCATCCATAAGTGGGATCGCAGTCATCGGTCCTAAATTTTCTTTCATCTCCTTGTCCATTGGTAACCCTCATAACTCACTCTTCACAGGTTGAATTCAGACTATTTTGAGCTTATTGAAATGTTAACTTGAAAAGCAGCAAGATGAAACTAGAATTGCCAAATTCGGAGACCGTTCGATATCCTAAAAGCATTTTTGTACTCTTTGTTCGTATTTTTTCAATATGGAGTGTAAATCTTTCTAAATTGCGTGATCCAACGGAGATGCTCATAACTCCATCGTTTAATGTCAGACTAGGTCAATTTTTTATCATCTGAAAGGTCATTATTGCTCTTTCATTCTTAACTGGAATCATCATATTCCGAGACCATTTGTGCATCCATAAGTGGGATAGCAGTCGTCGGTCCTGAATTTTCCTTAATCTCATTGTCTATTAGTAACCCTCATAACCGACTCTTCAGAGGTTGAATTCAGACTATTTTGAGCTCATTGGAATGGTAACTTGACACGCTTCCAGATAAGACCAGAATTGCCTAATTCGGAGACCGTTTGATATCCTAAAAGCATGTTGGTACTCTTCGATTGTCTGTTTTCAATATGAAGTGTAAATCTTTCCAAATCACGCGATCCAAAAGAGATTTCATAACTCCATCGTTTGATGTCAGATTGAGTCAATTTTTAGTCATCTATACAGTCATTTACTGCTCTTTCATTCCTGACTGGAATCGTCATATTCCAAAACCATTTGGGCATCCATAAGTGGGATCACAGTTGTCGGTCCTAAATTTATCCTTCATCTACATGTCCTATAGTTACCCTCGTAACAATCTGTTTAGAGGTCGAATTCAAACTATTTCAAGGTCATTGAATTTGGTAGCCTAACAAGCTTCTAGATGAGACCAGAATTGCCTAATTTGGAGACCGTTCGATATCCTAAAAGCATGTTGGTACTCTTCGATTGTCTTTTTTCATTATAGAGTGTAAATCTTTCTAAATCACACGATCCAACGGAGATGCTCATAACTCCATCGTTTGATGTCGGATTGGGTCAAATTTTAGTCATCTGAAAGGTCCTTTACTACTCTTTTATTCCTAACTAGAATCATTGTATTCCGAGACCATTTGGTCATCCATAAGTGGGATCGCAGTCGTCGGTCTTAAATTTATCCTTCATCTCCATGTCATATAGTTACCCTCATAACTCTCTCTTCAAAGGTCGAATTCCAACTATTTCAAGGTCATTGGAATGGTAGCTTGGCAAGCTTCCAGATGAGACCAGAATTACCTAATTCGAAGACCGTTCAATATCCTAAAAGCATGTTGGTACTATTTGATCGTCTTTTTTCAATATAGAGTGTAAATCTTTGCAAATCGAGTGATCCAACGGAGATGCTCATAACTCCATCATTTGATATCGGATTGGGTTGATTTTTAGTCATCTGAAAGGTCCTTAAGTGCTCTTTCATTCCTAACTGGAATCATCATAATCCGAGACCATTTGGGCATCCATAAGTGGGATCGCAGTCGTCGGTCCTAAATTTATCTTTCAACTCCATGTCCTATGGTTACCACATAACTCTCGCTTCAGAGGTTGAATTCAAACTCTTTTGAGGTCATTGGAATGGTAACTTGACATGCTTCCGGATGAGACCAGAATTGCCTAATTCGGAGACCGTTTGATATCCTAAAAGCGTGTTGGTACTCTTCGATTGTCATTTTCTAATATGGAGTGTAAATCTTTCCAAATCACGTGATCCAACGGAGATGCTCATAACTCCATCGTTTGATGTCAGATTGGGTCAATTTTTAGTCATCTGTAAGGTCCTTTAGTGCACTTTCATTCTTGACACGAATTGTTGTATCACGAGACCATTTGGGCATCCATAAGTGGGATCGCAGTGGTCGGTCCTGAATTTTCCTTCATCTCCTTGTCCATTAGTAACCTTCATAACTCACTCTTCGCAGGTCGAATTCAGACTATTTTGAGCTTATTGAAATAGTAATTTGAAAAGCTACCAGATGAGACCAGAATTGCCTAAATTGGAGACCGTTTGATATCCTAAAAGCATGTTGGTACTCTTCGATCAACTTTTTTCAATATGGAGTGTAAATCTTTCCAAATCCCGCGATCCAACGGAGATGCTCATAACTAAATCATTTAATGTCGGATTGGGTCAATTTTTTGTCATCTGAAAGGTCATTTAGTGCTCTTTCATTCCTAACTAGAATCATCGTATTCCGAGACCATTTGGGCATCCATAAGTGGGATCGCAGTCGTCGGTCCTGAATTTTACTTCATCTCATTGTCTATTAGTAACCCCATAACCGACTCTTCAGAGGTCGAATTCAGACTATTTTGAGCTCATTGGAATGGTAACTTGACACACTTCCAGATGAGACCAGAATTGCCTAATTCGGAGACTGTTCGATATCCTAAAAGCATGTTGGTACTCTTCAATTGTCATTTTCCAATATGAAGTGTAAATCATTCCAAATCACGTGATCCAACGGAGATGTTCATAACTCCAACGTTTGATGTCGGATTGGGTCAATTTTTAGTCAACTGAAAGGTCCTTTAGTGCACTTTCATTCTTGATAGGAATCGTCGTATTCTAAGACCATTTGGGCATCTATAAGTGGGATCGCAGTCGTCGGTCCTGAATTTTCCTTCATCTCCTTGTCCATTAGTAACCCTCATAACTCACTCTTCACAGGTCAATTTCAGACTATTTTGAGCTTATTGAAATAGTAACTTGAAAAGTTGACAGATGATACTAGAATTACCTAATTCAGAGATATTCGATATCCTAAAAGCATGTTGATACTCTTTGATCGTCTCTTTTCTATATGGAGTGTAAATATTTCCAAATCGCGCGATCCAACATAAATGCTCATAACTCCATCATTTGATGTCGGATTGGGTCAATGTTTTTCCATCTAAAAGGTTATTTAGTGCTCTTTCATTCCTAACTGGAATCGTCATATTCTGAGGCCATTTGGGCATCCATAAGTGGGATCGCAGTCGTCGGTCCAAACTTTATCCTTCATCTCCATGTCCTATAGTTACCCTTATAACTCTCTCTTTAGAGGTCGAATTCAAACTATTTCGAGGTCATTGAATTTGGCAGCTTGACAAGCTTCTAGATAAGACCCGAATTGCCTAATTCGGAGACCGTTCAATATCCTAAAAGCATCCTGGCCAAATCGTCTACTGCGTTCGAGACTCTAATTGGGAGGAAATGAGCTAATTTCATCAATCGGTCCACAATCACCCAAACGGAATCATGTCCCTTCTTCGTCTTCGGTAACCTTGAAATGAAATTCATAGAGATGAAATCCCATTTCCATTCAGCTATAGGCATGGGCTGAAGTAAACTAGGAGGTCGGCGATGTTCGGCCTTAATCTGCTGGCACGTGAGACAGCGGGACACGTAATCTACTATGTGGACCTTCATGTTATCCCATCAGTATGAACGTTTCATATCCTGATACATCTTTGCACTACCAGGATGCATTGCCATCTTTAAATTGTGAGCAGCTTCGAGAACTTCCCTTCTCAAGTCATGAAGATTTAGGACGCATAGGCGGCCACAATAACGTAAACCCCCATCCGAACCAACTCTCCATTCAGAGTCTTCCTCGTCACTAGCTAGTTTCCTCATCTTCACCAACCATTCATCTTCCCCCCTGAGCCACTATGATTTGGTCATCGATAAGTGGCTACATACGAATATGCGCAACGCTCTCGAACGGCTCCTCTACCTTAAGCTTCTACTCAAAATCTCGCACAAATTCTACCACATTCCATTCCTCTATCATCAGCAAAGCTACAAATGTTATCGTTTTCTTATGGCTCAACGCGTCTGCCACAAGGTTGGCCTTACCAGGATGGTAGGAGACCTCGAACTTGAAGTCTTTCAAGGTTTCCATCCATAGCCACTACCTCATATTCAGGTCTCTCTACGTGAATAGGTATCTGAGGCTCTTGTGGTTGCAAAAGAATTCGAACTCCTCTCTGTAGAGGTAATGTCTCTAGAGCTTTAATGCAAAGATAACGGCCACCAACTCTAGGTCGTGCATAGGGTAGTTCTCCTCGTGCTTCCTCAACTGTCGCGAGGCATAAGCAATCACTCTGTCCTTCTACATCAGAACACTACCCAAACCAACATGAGAGGCGTCGGTGTATATCTTATATTTAACCCCTGTCTAGCAATACTAGCATGGGTACGGACGTTAACTTGTCCTTCAATTCCTGAAAGGCCGCTTCTGCCTTCTCATTCTAGGCAAACTTAAGATCTTTCCATGTGAGCTGAGACAATGGTCTGGCTATCTTGGAAAAGTCCCTAATGAATCGACGATAGTAACCTGTTAAGCCAAGGAAACTCCTCACTTCAGTAACCAAACCGAGCTACTCCCAGTCCTAAAATATGGTCACCTTAACAAGGTCCATAGCTATTCCTTCCTTGGACACCACATGTTCTAAGAACTTAACTTCTTCTTTCCAGAAGTCTCACTTCTTGTACTGGGCAAACAACTGGTTCTACCTGAGAGTATCAAATACTACTCGCAGGTGCTCCTCCTGATCTTTCTGACTCTTGGAGTATATCAGGATGTCATCTATAAATACAATGACGAATCGGTACAAATAGGGCCGAAACACCTAGTTCATCGGGTCCATGAACACGACGGGTGCGTTTGTGAGTCTAAATGACATCACAAGGAACTCGTAGTGCCCAAAGCTGCTTCTGAACGCTATTTTCTGCACGTCCTCATCCTGACGCGCAACTGGTGATACCCTGACTGTAAGTCGATCTTAGTGAACTACTGTGCCCCTTTCAACTGATCGAACAGATTATCTATCCTGGGCAAAGGATACTTATTCTTTACTGTCACTTGATTCAACCTACGATAATCAATACACAACCGCAGTGATCCGTCCTTCTTCTTTACAAATAATACGGGTGCTCCCCAAGGAGATACACTCGGTCTTATGAAGCTTGCATCCAACAGATCATCGATCTGTCTCCTCAGTTCCTCCATCTCACATGAAGGCATGTGATACATCGGCAGAGATATAGGTGTCACACCAGGCACTAGATCAATGGTAAAATCAATCTCGCGCTGAGAAGGTAATCTAGGTATCTTCCTGAATACATCCGCAAAATCCTGAACTACTGGCGTGTTCCCAAGTGTCAGACCACCAACATTCTCTAGCAAGGTAGCATAACAACTAATGCGGTAGTACTAACTGACCTGAACCGGGAATGTAAAGGTCGTGCCCTCAGGTCCATGGGTTGTCACCACCCTAGTATCATAATCGATCTCTGCATTCATCTCGGTGAGTTAATCCATACTGAGGATCACATCATAATGACATAGCGGGGCAATAATCAGGTCGACGAGTATTGTTTTGCTCCCTAAGTCTATCAAACAACCCTTACACATCTTGGTACTGTCTGAGAAAGTCCCTGTAGTGGTAAGAAGTCTCAACCCAACCATAAGACTAGTTTCCAACCCCAGTCGCTTGACTGCTGCACATGATATTATAGAAATAGTGGACCCGGTGTCCACCAATAAGAAGACTGGTGTACCTTGAATATGTGTTGTGACTTCATAAGCCATCGGTGTTATAACTGCTATCTCGGATGCCTCAGCTGTAAGTGAGTGCACACGAGCTTGTTGAGGTCGATTCGGTTGCGGTGCCATAGGTTGCTGAGGCAGCCTAAATTGAGGTATGGGTGGCCAGTAAGAAGGCTGTGCAGGTGGTACTGAACGTAGAAGTGGAGCCGAGATATCTGGGGGCATCTGACAGTTGATCTTCTGAGGGGGTATGAAGCCATTGTCCCTCATCCTAGTAAAACAGTAAGTGTCAAAATGTCCCGACCTCTTGTAATAAGTACACCATAAATCAGGTCACCTCGGCTGTGTCGATGGAGCCGTAAGCCGAGGAGGAGAATCTGCTCGTGGCCTCTTGCCAAGGAACGGTCTGCTCGACAAATCTGGTCGAGGCCTTGGACCCATAGATATGCATGCACGGGATAGTCTGTCCCCGTCTTGCTCATCTCGTAAAGACATGTTCACTATCTCAGCATAGTTGAGAATGCTAGCGCAACACATCTTCCTACGTATCTCCGATCGCAGACCCTCAAAAGATCGCCACATTCGCATCCGCTCGTCTGCTAATATTAAGGAAGCGCATCTGAGCAGCTCCGTAAACCTATTCTTGTACTCTACCACGGTCATCCCTCCCTGTTGGAGGCAAAGAAACTATCCCTCCTTTTCATTGCGGTACGTGAGGGGAAAGTACTTCTCATGGAAGCGGGTCTCAAAAGCGTCCCATGTCCATACATGTCCTATGGGAACTATCTGCAGGATGCTATCCCACCACAGACTGGCCTCCTTCTCGAACATGTAGGTGACCAGTTCAACCTGCTCTGCCTCAGTACAGTGTAGCGGCTTCAGCATCTTAGAGATGCGGTCAAGCCAATACGCGGCCTCATCGGGTCTGTAAGTACCTGGAAAAGTAGGAGGTCGAAAGTGTTAGAATCGTTCAAATAAGCCGTTGGCACTCATGTTTCTAGCAAGGTGCACAGGTGGTGCAGACGGGGCCACGCTCATGTTTTGGGCAAGGGCCCCCATGATGGTGGTCCAAATCTGCTGCTGCTACTGCATAAGGAGCATCATCTGCTCCAACCTATTAGGAGAAGAAGCCGCCTGAGGCATGTATGGCGTCGAGGTAGACGCATGGTTCTGCTCTAGAACCGGTAATGGAAAAGGTGTTGGCCCATTGGTGGGGCCAGTGGTCGGCTGTGAATCCGGCATAGTCTCGTGATTCGGGCCCAAACCGGGGTTCGTATGGGTATCGCTTAGGGGAGGTGCCCCATCACTCGACTTGCCAAGTGTAAGACGTACCGTACTCCGAGTGGCCTTAGGTGGCATCCCCTATACACATCATAGGGTGCAACCCGTGTAAGATTTAACATAACAACACTCAATTTCTCAAGTATTCTACACATTTCATAGCAAAAGGAACTGTATGCATTTCATTTAACCAAAATTGTCGCAATACATGAGATGTAGTTTTGCATGAATCATGATAGAAGATGCATGTGAGCTAATCTAACAAAGCTTTTGAATACTAAAACATTACAACTACTCTACCATACTACTAAGCCTATCAAGGCTATAAAATAGAAAATAAGAAAGTAAAGAAGACCCAGAGACGACTACAACATAGGACTAGTCGTCTGAATCTGGTGATGGTGGAGCAGCCTTGTCATACAGATCGCACAGGAGAGCCTTCAAAGTGCAAGACACCTTCTTAAATTTTTGTTTCATGAAGGCCCTATTCTCTTCAAGTTCGGCCCAGGTCTCTCTGACCTCCTATTGCAGGGTGACTTGGCCCTCTTCGATCTGAGTCAAGCGAGCTTCTAAGGCAGCCCGATCCTGGTGGTGCTCATGTGTAGCGGGTGGAGAGCCCTCATCAAAGTCTTGGGCCTCCTCTTCTTCCTCTTCCTACTCTTCCTCTTCATCGCTTCCTTCCTCACCTTCCTCATCCTCGCTTCCCTCTTCCCCTTCACTTTCTTCCTCTATCTCATCACCAAATTCATCATGACGGGCTTGGCGTGGTCGTGTCCCAATACCCATGTTATTGAGTGTAGATTCATTAATAAAGTGAATCGGCACAAGCTCTATGTCAAGTCGGTAGCCGAACTCGTGAGCGAACTTGCATATGAGTCTGCCAAATAGGAGTGAAAGATCTCCCCAAACAGAGCGTGCGGTCTGTACTATCTGTAGCAGGATGAATGTAGGAAGACATAGCCTGTCTACCTGCCCCGCTCTGTATAGGAAGGCCACCATCAAACGCGTGCATTCATTGTGATTGCTCCACCTGAGATACATTGTATGTGAATATGTAGTGGAATAGGTGAAAGTCAGGGGTCATCTTCGTCGCTGGGAGGTAGTTGCCTCGACTCTAATGGATCGGTCAGCCGCAAAGAAATCACATGCGGTAATCTCTTTCACGCGCACTCCTGAGGTTCTTCTCGCTAGCTTGAACCTCACCGCACTTCATCCCCATGATTCGAGCTATCACACCAACATCAATTGTGGCTTCTTGCCTTCCCACAGGAATAAGGAACATAAAGGCTCTAGCGATGGGTCTCGTATATGGGCGTAGAAGGCTCGAACAGTGCTCTCACACACACGTGACTTACCCTCAAATATGGGACCCCATCCGGCGTCCACCAAGAGGTCCATCACCGGATAAAGCCCAAATAGCTTCTCATCCACGTGAGCTTCGTAGAGAACTCTACGACCCTGGAATCTACCATGTACGATGCCCGACTGTAGGGCTCTTTCGGACGAAACTTGGGGATCGAGATCTTGCTTCATCCTCTGCTCTCATGCAACGCTTGTACTTGCTTCAGCACCCGATTTCTTCCTCGGACGGGTTGGGTGACTCGGCCCAACTTCATCTATGGAAGCCCTCTTCTTTCCCATGAGGGAAAGAAGTGTGGAGAGGGAGAAGATCGCAGCCACAAGCTCAAAAAGAGCCATGAAGCCAAGGGAGCTTGAAGGATGGAATGGGTTGGTGGATTTGGGGGTGTATGAGACACAAAATGGTTTGGTGTGCTCAAATGAGAGGGATTAAGGGAGATAGGTGGTTGCAAAAGATGGGTTTGAGAGAATGGTGGAGGTGGGTGCAAGAAAAGGAAGAAGATGAGATTGGAGGGGGGATTTGAGAGAAAAAAAATGAGATTTTTAGAAGTTTGGAGAGCTTGGAGGGGTGAGAATGGAAGAAATGAAGCAAATGGGAAAGATATAAGGGGTCCCACATGATTTCATGGGCCCCACATGCATATACAACCATCGTGGTTTAGGCCCCCGAGCCCATTTGGTATGATTTCGGGTTCCATCTCGCATATATTCACACTTTCTGTGTTATTTAAGTGTGAAATACACCGAATCACCGTCTACACTCATCAACTGACAGTCTATAAAGGTATTGGGATCATCTCACATGATCACAGATGCTTACAGGTCATATTTCACGATCAATTTCACCTATCGGCAAAACTGGGAATCCTACGACTGTTTCTACGTTTCACCACTCCCTCCTAAATTAAAGTACATTATTGTGCTTCGTGTTACCATAACCTAGGTCTAGTTTAATCCAAATCATGCTCTGATACCAACTTGTAATGCTCTGAATTTCGAGGGTCGAGCAAAAGCTCAACTCCCGAGATCCGTTGCATCACTTATGCAACATAGATAATGATGATTAAATGTTGTCTATATTAGTACATTAAACATGAATAAGATTATACTAAATCAGCATATCATACTCCAGAGACAATTAGATTACGCAAGCAAAAGACTGTGTTAAATACATAAGGCGTATAAGTGGTTGTAAGTCCCCAGAGTAAGAATATGTCACCAGGTTAAATAATTACATATATAATTCCAAAATTTATAAAATGATAAGGTGTAATGTTTAACTAGTTCGTATCCCTGCGATCCCTGCAACGCAACTCTAGGTTTACATAGACCCACCAGAGAGTTGCATGTAGGAGAACTCCTCATCGTCGTCATAAAAGTTAGGCTCTATCTCGCAAGCCACAACATCATCTGCAATTACAACAGAGTCTGGTTGGTGTTTTAAAACACCGCCCCTGATTGGGAGTGAGTGATCAACTCAGTGGAGCTATAAGGTAAAGGTTAACATGTTATCAATTCAGTCAAGCAGTAATGATAAAGCAGTACAACAATCATGTCCTAATCTAGTTAATGCAAGAATGATATGAGATAATGATGCATGCCCTCGCCTGCAATCCCTCTACGACATCATCTCATGGTTGCACATGCTAAACTCCCATTATGCTCAACTCCCACACCAAAGGCACATGCAATGTGGTGCATGGTCGTGTTAACCAAGTTCTTAATTAGACCTATTCATACAGCAGATTCGAAAAGCTAAAGTACCTCCCTTTATATCATTACCCCAAACAATGATCCATCTGGGGTTGTCAATCCTAGTTAATCACATACGATAGGCAAGTTATAGGGCAACATCACCCTTGATTTGAAAGCAGTGGATAGGCAAGTTCATGTCACTACGAAGAGGCTCGTCAGCTCAGCGTAGGCCTTAGTTGATACTCGAGGTCACTATGGAAAGGCTCGTCACCTTAGTGTAGGTCGACAGCTCGAATACGGTGTCCCATATACCACTATATTCGGCTCACGAGTTTGTATTGCTCACTGGTCACTACGGGGAGGCCCATCACCCCAGCGTAGGCCGACAGCTTGACCACGGTGTCTCATATACTACCATGCTCGACTCATGAGTCTTAGCGGATCATGGTACCAAGGTTAAACGGGATTTGCATTGGTAAGTGGTACCTTAGATTTAAGGAGTAGCGTACATGCATGGTAAACACACATTAAGCCAATCGGGTTACTTAAAAAGCACAATTGGTACGAGCGCATGCTAACTTAATCGACATGGAGCGCATACGCACTTCTTGTGGCCTAACCACTGTCGATAATCACCGTACGACTTAGATTCATCGAACGTGTCCGTGGTGGCAAAACTAATTCGGCCACTCGATCGGAAACTGTTACTGATTGCCCGGACTATGTGTGACACCCCATACTTTCCAGTACTCGTGTGTTACCATATACCCAAACTTAGCATAAATACAAGCCTGACTTAGGTAAATATTCACGTTCATCCTAGTTTGAATTTGACTGTTGAAAGCAGTCTGCACCTATGTGTCAAGCTATCTATCCATTAATCTTTGAGACGAACCATCATGTCATCAGTGCAACCCATTGATACGACTTCGATCACCTCGATAGATGGATCAAACCATCCAGTAGTCATATAATATTTAATAAGTATAATTATTTTATTTAATTATATTTTACACAAACATTGATCAGAAAAATTATAGATGTATTTTGATAAATTATTTATCATGTAGAAGTGTATAAAAATATAATATAATAAGAGTGATACGTATATATTTAATGTATATAAAATATTATGAAAATAATATTATATTAACTAAACATAATGAATAATAATTTTACAATGTATAATTGAATTATAAATATTAATGTAGTATTGAATATTTTTATAAACATGTGTACCAAAAATTATTAGATGTTTGAATAAAATTTTATATTATTTAACAATGTGATTTTAAATAGGATATTGTACAATTTTCAGTCCATATATATGTATAATATGAGACTATATATTATGAATTATATATTAATAAATAGGTGATTAATGGCATGCATATAGTACTATGTTAATATTAAAACTATATTTTTATATGTATATGAGATTTTAATCATTTTAAATTATAAGTAATGTATAGTGGTATTAAAAAAATAAAAATAAATATTTTTAATACTAGTATTGGTTAGTAATATAGGATGAAAACCTTACAAATGGCCCCTTGGACCTTTTTAACCATTGACGTTCAATTTCGGGCTGATCCGACCAACAAATCAGTGGAAAATCCATAAATGAGACCCGAATCAAGTTGTGGGGCCCACTTGGGCCTCACATGTGCCCCAAACTGGGTCGGGCCCCTATATAGGGACCCCTAAACAAATGAACGGTGTAGATTTATCACGAACATCACATTTGACCCCATACAGAATGCATGTGTAACATGTACCACCATGCATGAGGTGCACCAAGCCAAGCTTGCTCGGTTAAACAGCTTTGACCGAGCAAAAAAAGCAAAAAGAAGAAAATTTTCAAAACTCCTCCCGCCATTTGAAATTTAAACTGGAAGATTCTTAAACCCCAAAGTGGACCACCCTGGCCACTTTCTGGATGATCCAAACCATCCATTTTACTCACGTGGATCCGCTGAACAAAACAGTATAGGGTCCTTGACCCATGCATTGAAACAACAAAGATCAGCACCAACCATCCATTTCCTTCATGTGGGGCTGAGATTCAATGGGATGGACCATCAGGTAGCTTGTTGGGCAAGCAAACATCACATGGACCAGAGGTTTTCAACCTTCCTCCTTGCCAGCTGAGATGAGTCCTCTCACAACCCAAAAATGACTGACAACTAAGAAGGAAGAAAAATGAGATTTTCTTATTTTGGTTAGCAATAGTTGTCACATTTGTGACCATCCGATGGGCCACATGGCTTCATTTCATCCCTCCAACATGAAGGGTACAAGATTAGATGAGAGGTTTTCTCATCTCATGAGAATGAGGAGTGAAATAGAGGAGATCTCATGAGATATAGCCAAATCTCACCTGAGATTCGAGAAGTAGACCCCACAATGCTTATGGGCCCCATCCAAACAGATCAAACGGTCCGGATTGCCCTAAAAACCCCTTAGTAACAATCCGCCATTGATGGGTGAGTCATCTTCCCCAAATGACCCATCCAAACACGATCATGAGATGGGACCCATTAGGCCAGAAAAATACACTGTTAGGGAGCCCAAGGCACTACTAATCTATCCCCAAACATGGATGGGCCCCATGCATGACCATTTTGCAATCATGACCGTTGCATGAGGAGAGCCTCTTTCTAACCATTGGAAGCTCTCTCCCACGCATATAAATTTGGGCACTATTGCCCTCAGTTTTCACACCAGAGAAAAAAAAGGGGGAAAGAAGGAGTGAAGGAGAGGGAAGAGAGAAGGAGAAAGAGAGAGGTAGAGCAAGGAGAGTCATTGGTGTAGGTGACTCAGTGCCGCCCTGCACCAACTCAGCCTGCGCGAGGCAGACCGAGTTGGGTCAGTGCTGACTTGCAGCACACCTGCCAAGAGAGAAAGGAAAGGGCCATGGGCCACCCTACAGATCAAGCTAGGTAATGGCTTAACCTCCCCTCATTTTCTTCCTCCCAGTAATGCATCAAAATGGGAAGTTCAACCATGGTTCGGGCCTCCAAACTGAGCTGGAACCCGACCAAGATCGTGACCTATCCAGGCCATTTTTAGCCCACGCATAAAGCTAAAATCGAGTTGTGAAACCAGGTTCCATCAGGCCTGAACATGGGCTGTGTACACGCCCTATCTAGGCCCGAAGCGATGCCGAAACCGAGCTTCAGTGGGTCATAAAAATAGCACTCAGCCGTTGCATAAATACAGCTAAATATGCAGCTTGAAAATAGCCGAGATTGTAACTTGAACACAGCTGAAAATCAACCTGAAAACGGCTGGGATTTCAACGGGAAATCAGCCGAATATTCGACTTGAAAAACAGCTGAGAATTTCAGCCTGAGAATAGCTAGAAATTCAGCTTAAGGGCAACTGGAACCCAGTATTCATTAGGCCATGGAAACACTGAAAGAAGGCCCTCTGCTGGGTCGAAAATATGGCAGTAAATGAGCCCTTGTATGGGCTCTGATTGGCCTGTAAATAGGCTGATGGCTTAAGTGATATGCAAGTTCAGATTGATGAGGAGCCGTTATGGTAGTTAAGGACACGTGGTTATACCTGTCAAGGAATCTGCGCAATCTTGCGACTTTCGTTTGTGTTTCTTATGCTTTTAAATTTCTCATGTGTGTAATTTGGTATTTGTTATTGTGGAGACATTGGTTTGTATAAGTCATTATGGGCAACCTCTTGTACATCCCAAATGCAAATGAAAATTTCCATTGTATATGATTTTTCCATTTTACGCTCATCCGCTTACTCTGATAATACACACACACACACACACACACACACACACTCAAATTTGACCATCCTTTAAAGTTAACACTCGAATTTTTAGGAAACGAGTCATATACTCGGGTCCTGAAAACACGGGGTGTTACACTATGCGATAGTCCCAATCATACTCAGTTGCAATAGGCATTCATATGTGACAGTCAAACAACATTTAACAACCAAATCACATGTAAATCTCATTCAAGCATTTTAACAAACACATAGTGCACATATTATCACACATGGGCATTTCATACATGAATCTATTCATATAGCTAAGGTAGTTGAGAATCTCATCTCAACACCTTTAATAAATGCATTTCATCAAACAATCACCCATTCAGACATTTTATCAAATACTAAGACTACACATTTCAAACATACATGTAATGAATTAGTTATAACACATTATGGCAAATCCTTTCATAAAGGAGTTGTCATGCATACAACGATCATGTATTCTCAATTAATAATCATGGCAAGCACAAATCGAAATTCCATATTCTTTCGAACATTTCAACAAACACATGGAATGCATAGTTAATAAGCATAGTTCATACACATGTAATATATGGAAAACATCGTATCTAAGGGTATATGGTGGCAATTAAGTCAGTCATAAACCATTGCTGACATTGAAAGCCTAGAAAACCATAACCTAAACGTTTATAGTCCGTACCTTTCGCCGATACGCTCGTTACGAACACGGTTCATACATCACATCTTTATCTATGGCACAACGGCTACCTAAACATTGAAATAAGTTAGCTATTTCACCATTTTACCTATTTGGATTCCTAAAACAGATTAAGGTTTGTAATGCCCTAAAAATCAGAGGTCGAGCATAAACTCAATCCACGAGTTCCAACGCATCACTTATGCAACATAAATACTGATGATTAAATGTTGTCTGTGTTCGTGCATTAATCATGAATGGGATTATACCAAAACAATAATTCATCCTCCAGATCAATTCATATAACACAAGCGGAAGACTTGTAGATGTATAAAATCGTGTATGAACCAAAAAGATCGCGATTGGTCTTTAGAGTATGAATACATCACTAAGTCATCATATACATGTAATAGTTCAAAATAGTTCCACTACAAAAATAAACCCTGTAGCCTCGTCGATCCGGATGGCCTAAGCGAAACCGCTGGAGAATTGCATATAAGAGAACTCATCCTGATCATCATAGTAATCGGGCTCCGCCTCCTGAGTCGCATCGTTATCTACAACTAAGACAGAGTCTGGTGGGTGTTCAGAACACCGTCCCAGAACGTGGGAGTGAGTGATCAACTCAGTGGAACAATAAAGCAAAGGTTAACATGTTCTCAATTCAGTCAAGTAGTAATGATAAAGCAATACAATCAAACATCTCTAAGTACTTTGATTAATGCAAGGATGAAATGTAAGCATGATGCATACCCTCGCCTGCACTCCCTCGTGCGACACCATCTTACGATCGCGGCATGCTTTCTTCCCTCTGTGCTCTTCAACCCGGGGCACATGCAGTGCGATGACATGAGCCTGATTACCGAGTTATTATTAGTCCTTTTCATACAATAGGATTGAGAAGCTAAGGTACATCCCTTATATCAATTTCCAAACAATGATCCATTCTAGGGTCGTCAATCCTAATAAATCTCATACGATGTTACGGTTCTAGGTCGCTGCAAAGGGCTCGTCACCTTATCAGTGCAGGCCTAGTGTACTCTTATTGCTACGTAAGGGCTCGTCGCTTCTACGCAGTCTTAGTGTACGCTCGAGGTCACTACAAAGGGCTCGTCACCTTATCAGTGTAGGCCGACAGCTCTAATAACGTGTCCCATACCACCGTATTCGGCTCACGAGTCTGGGTTGCTCACTGGTCACTACGGGGAGGCTCGTCACCTCAGCGTAGGCCGACAGCTCGACCACGGTGTCGCATACCACCATGCCCCGCTCATGAGTCTTAGCGGATCGAGGTACCAAGGTTTAAAAGGGTTTTCACTAATGAGTTTGGTACCTTAGATTCAAGCAGTAGCGTCTATACATGGTGAACATACATCGGGTCAATCGGGTTACTTGACGAGCTTGATTAGTATAAGTGCACATTGAGTTAATCGACATGAAGTGCGTGAGCACTACGTGTGGCCTAACCACTACCGACAACCCAAGTATAGCTCGGATTCATCGATCACGTCCTATGTGACGAGACAACCTCAGCCACCATATTATGACCTCTAACCGATTGCCTGGACTATTCCGTAGTCCCAAATATATTCAATTATAACAGATACTCATACGAGCAAATCAGCACAGTAATGGATCAACAATTCCAAATACAAGCACGTGAGCATTTGATGGATTTCAACTTAAACATGAATTCACACATAAGCAGTGTCTAAGTAAAACAGACAAAGAAAATAAGTTACATGGAGGAAATCATACATATCATTAAGGTAGTTGAGAATCTCTTCTCAACGCACATAAAAAGTACAATATATTACACACTTATTCATTTAGACAGTTCTACAAACACTTAGACTACACATTCCAACATACATGACGTATGTTGGTGATAGCATGTATTAGGGCAAATCCTTTCGCCAAGGAGTTGTTACACATACAACTAGCACAAACACATGACAATTAGTCATGACAAGCACATGTTCAAATTTCATACGTATACGATACTTTCTACAAATACATGGAATACACTAAACTCAATATAGTTCATATAAATCAGAAACGCGATACAAACATCGCATTTGGCATGTGAAATTGCACCCACATCAATAATAAACCATTAACCGACATTGAAAGCCTTGAAAACTATAACATATACGTTTATAGTCCACACCTTTCGTCGGTAGACTCGTAATGAACTCAGTTTTAAAGCTAAGTCTTTGTCTACGACAGATTGGCAACCCATAGCATAAATTAGGTTAGCTATTTCATAACTTACACTAGCTGAAACCCTAAAACGGATTAGGGTTAGGTTTTCTTACCCAAGTACGTTGTCGGAAATGCCGGATTAGTGATGTAGATGTGGTAGCTAAGGCCGATGAGCAATGAGATCGAATCCCAGGAGGAATATCCAACTCTCACCCTCACTTTCTCTATTTTCCCTTCTCTTTTCTCTCCTCTCTCTCCTAGGGTTTCTCAAATTCGTATAAGATATGAGAGAGGGGGTTTAAGGTCCTTATATAGGCCCAGGTTTGATGGGAATGGCCCCAGGGCCAAGGTATACTTAGGTTATATCCAAATATGGGTCGTTCTGGTCCAACGGAGCACTTCTGGTGGCCCCTTTTCCACGTGCGGTCGAACTTAAGCTCCCTGACCATGGATCTAGGTCATGCTGAGTTTTCTTCCCGATCGGATTTACAGATCAGCCATGGCGGACCAGTTTCAGTTCAACGGTCACGGTCACTCGATCAGGACCACAAGTATATCGACATGTGTGGGACATTTCTCCTGATCTGAGGGTGTATTTGGGTCAGATTCTGACGGTCTGAATCCTTATATTTGGCCCGTAAGTAACATGACTCAGATTACTTAAATTCAGATTTTTATTTCTAAATATTTTCACGTTTCTCACACTCTTCGCTCTGGGCTCAAGTTGTGCATTTCTAGACACAGTTGGGACTTGATTTCTGAGGGGATTGTCAAGTCCAGTAATACAGTCTTAACTGTATAGTTTTGGAGTAATCGGACTTTCGACGTGCGGTCCAGATCCGATACGGAGTTTCAAGATGCTCCCGAGAGCAACCGGGTTTAAAGATGGATTCTAGATTTCAGGGTAATGTAGCGTCAATGATTCTGCACTTTTTGGGTCTTGCAAATCATATTTAAAGTGATTAGTGCTAATTTCACAAGCACTCTAGTTTAACACTTGCTAACATTAACCTAATTTCTAAAGGTTTTAGTCCTGGGTGATTTCTGCCTAAGGTGGTACTCGAGTCCTAGTACGGATTTTTTCGAGACGTTACAATCTATCCTCCTTAGAAAAAATTTCATCCTCAAAATTAGTACCTTCTCATACTCCTCGAGAATCTGAGGGTAGTTCTTTTGAACATCGACTTCTATCTCCCAAGTAGCCTCTTCTTCCGTGTGATGCGTCCACAGCACTTTCACAAGTGGAATGACCTTGCTACGCAATCCTGCTCCTTCCTGTTTAGGATACATGTTGGTCGTAGTACATATGTAGTGTCCTCGCTCAACTGTACCTACTCCCATCTGATAATGTGGGAAGGATCGGGAACGTATTTCTTCAACATAAATACATGAAATACGTTATGCACGCCCGTAAGTGGTGTGGGCAAAGCAAGGCGGTACGCTACCGCTCCCACTGGATCCAATATCTGGAATGGGCCAATGAATCGAGGCGTAAGCTTCCCCTTCTTTCCAAACTGAAGGACTCCCTTCATAGGAAAAACTCTGAGAAACACATGGTCTCCGACCTCGAACTCTAGCAGTCGCCGCCTCATATCGGCATAGTTCTTCTGTCTGCTCTACGCTGTCAGAAGTCCGCGCCTGATAATGTCGACTTTCTCTGAAGTTGCCTGTACTAACTCTAGGTCAATCAAGCTTTTCTCGTCAACCTCTGCCCAACAATGCGGTGCCCTGCATGGACGCCCATACAGTGCCTCGTAAGGAGTCATGCCAATACTCACCTGAAAGCTGTTGTTATAGGTGAACTCTGCATATGGAAGACAATCATCCCAACTGTCCTTGAAATCCAGCACACAGGCCCGCAACATATCTTCCAGAATCTGATTCACCCGTTCCCTCTGCCCGTTAGTCTGTGGGTGGAACGTGGTACTGAACTTCAACTTCACACCCATCGCTTCCTGGATACGAGTCCAGAAGATAGATGTGAATCGCGTGTCTCGATCTGACATGATCTCCAAAGGAATTCCATGCATACGTACGATCTCCTTGATGTACAATCTGACCAACTCGTCTGCAGAGTTCAAAACTCTGATAGGGAAGAAATAAGCCGATTTCGTCAACCGGTCCATGATCACCCAAATGGAATCATAACCCTTCCTTGTCTTCGGCAGACTTGAAATGAAATCCATAGAGATGAAGTCCCACTTCCATTCTGTTATGGGCATGGACTGAAGCAAAACAGGAGGTCGGCGATGCTCTGCCTTGACCTGCTGGCACGTGAGACAACGGGACACGTAATCTGCTATGTGAGCCTTCATATTGTCCCACTAGAACGGCCTCTTCATGTCACGATACATCTTCGTACTGCCTGGATGCATAACCATCCGAGAATCGTGAGCGGCCTCAAGAATTTCTTTCCTCAAGTCAGGGAGGTTCGGGACGCATAGGCGGCCATGGTAACGTAAGCCCCCATCCGTACCAACTCTCTACTCTGAGTCCTCATCACTGCTAGCCTGCTCTCTCATTTTCGCCAACAGCTCATTGTCTGTCTGAGCCGCGATGATCTTGTCATCAATGGGGGTTGTAGTCGAATATGTGCGATGCCCTCATACGGCTCCTCCACCTTGAGTTTCTGCTCAAAGTCTCGCACGAACTCTACCATGTCCCACTCTACTATCATCAACGGAGCCACAAATGTTAGTGCCTTCTTGCAGCTCAGTGCGTCTGCCACAAGGTTGTCCTTACCGGGATGGTAAGAAACCTCGAACTTGAAGTCCTTCAAGGTCTCCATCCATCGCCGCTGCCTCATATTCAGGTCCCGCTGAGTGAATATGTATCTGAGGCTCTTGTGGTCGCAAAAGAGCTCGAACTCATCTCCGTAGAGGTAATGCCTCCAGATCTTCAAGGCAAAGATAACGGCAGCTAATTCCAAGTCATGCGTAGGGTAGTTTTCTTCATATTTCCTCAACTATCGTGACAGGTAAGCAATAACCCTGTCCTTCTGCATCAAAACACCGCCCAAACCGACGCGAGACACGCCCGTGCATATCGTATACTTAACCCCTTGCTCTGGCAATACTAACACAGGGGCAGATGTCAACTTGTCCTTCAGCTCCTGAAAAGTTGCTTCCGCCTTTTCATTCCAGGCGAACTTCAAATCCTTCCGTGTTAACTGAGACAAAGGTCTAGCTATCTTCGAGAAATCCCGAATAAATCGGCGATAATAACCTGCCAGGCCAAGGAAACTCCTCACCTCAGTAACCGAACCGGGCTATTTCCAGTCCTGAACTGCGGCTACCCTAGCAAGGTCCATAGCTATCCCTTCTCTAGACACCACATGTCTTAGAAACTTAACTTCTTATTTCCACAAGTCACACTTCTTGTACTGTGCAAACAACTGGTTCTTCCTCAGAGTATCCAAGACTGCTCGCAGGTGTTCCTCGTGCTCTTCCCGACTCTTGAAGTATATAAGGATGTCATCAATAAACATGATGACGAATCGAAAAAGGAATGACCGAAATACCCTGTTCATTAAGTCCATGAACACAGCTGGTGCGTTCGTAAGGCCGAACGACATTATGAGAAACTCATAGTGTCTAAAATTGGTCCTGAAAGCCGTCTTCTGCACGTCTTCATCCCTTACGCCAACTGGTGATACCCCGACTGCAAGTCAATCTTCGAGAAATACTTTGCCCCCTTCAACTGATCGAACAAATCATCTATCCTGGGCAAATGATACTTGTTCTTCACCGTCACTTGGTTCAACTTGCGATAATCAATACACAATCGCAGTGAACCATCCTTCTTCCTTACAAACAACACGGGTGCTCCCCATGGAGACACTGGATTGTATGAAGCCAGCATCTAACAGATCGTCGATCTATTTCCTCAGCTCCTTTATCTCGCACGGAGCCATGTGATAGGTCGAAAGTGAAATGGGCGTCGCACCAGGCACTAAATCAATTTCGCGCTGAGGGGGTATTCCAGGTATCTTCCTGAATGCGTCTGAGAACTCTTGAACCACAGGAGTGTCCTCAAGCGCTGGACCATGAGCGTCCTCCAGCATGGAAGCATAACAATCAATGCGATAGGGCTAACTGACCTGCACCGAAAAAGTAAAGGTCATGCCCTCTGGTCCATAAACTGTCACCACTCTACAATCGCAGTCAATCTCTGCCTTCATCTCTGTGAGCCAATCCATACCGAGAATGACATCATAGTGATGTAATGGGGTGACAATCAAGTCAAGGAGTGCTGTCCCGCTCCCTCCATCTATCGAACACTCCTTACAGATCTTGGTAGCGTCCGAGAAAGTCCCTGTGGCAGTAAGGATTCTCACCCCAACCATAGGACTAGTTTCTAACCCTAGCTGCTTGACTGTTGCGCACGATATGATAGAGACAGTGGACCCAGTGTCCACTAATAAAATGTAATGCCCCGTGTTTTCAAGACCCGAGTATATAACCCGTTTCCCAAAAACCCGAGTGTTAGCTTATAAAATCCATTGTAAATTTGAACCGTTTGTCATTAATCAGAGTTAACAGCAACGAAGCTAGAATAAACCATGCATTAAATAAAAACATTCTGATCATCACTAATTTCCAAATGTGGCGCCCATACAGGACTTATACAATCTCAAATAACAAGTTCACGTAAGCAAAAATATGAGTGTATTAACTAGTAGTGGAGATCAAAGCGGGCCGCAAGGGCCCCGCCTAGCTCCTTAATTACTTGATCTGCTCCAGCAATCTAGTGAACAGCATCGGCTTGCCCTATACCTGTATCAACTGTTATGGTTTGATAACGTTAATGACTCTCGTAGTGAGGAGCACCCTCTAAGATTACGCACTCATCATTCACAATCCAATATAGATCACAAGTCATGAAGTTAGATACACTAAATAGGACATTTCATAGTCATACTCATACTTAAAGAAATCAAACCAATCGACGGAGTTTCATTATAAGCAATATATAATGGCAGTCACAATACAAGGAAAACATGTCCAAATAACCAAACAATCAAACTTACGATTTTCTATTGCACCCAAAATCACATTGTACATGAACTCCGCAAGATGGCTAGAAAATCGAGAAGCGAACTTCGGCTCCACCCGGAAATCATAGTACAAGTGGAATTCACAAGGTGAATAGAAAAGCACCCTTTAAACCCCACTTCATCTGGAAATTAGGTCGTACGTGAACTCCACAAGATGGCTAGAAAATTGAGAAGCGAACTTCAACTCCACCCAGAAGTCATGGTACGACTGACACCGCATATGAAGAGACAAACAACATACAAACCTTAGACCACCCAGAAATCATGTCGTACGTGAACTCCGCAAGATGGCTAGAAAATCGAGAAGCGAACTTCAACTCCACCTAGAAATCATGGTACGACTAAACTCCGCAAGATGGCTAGCAAACAACGGATGTGTAAATGTAACCAGTAAGCCACAAGGGGCACTAATGACACATCCAAGCCACAAAGGGCAAATGTGGACCGCAAGATCAGAAGTCCAAGGTAAGTTCCATTCAGTTCATCATTCAAGCACAAGTGGTAGCATATAAATAAATTAATACATATACAATAAAGGATAGCATGTTATCATCGAACCATTCATGCATATTGTAATTTAAAAGAAACATGAATTAACTATACCACAAGTTAGCATATTCTATAGTAAAGTAAGAAACTCAGTCAAGGGAATCATGCCATCATCTATATCTAGATTGATGAAATCAAGTGGGAAGCTCAAAGGGTGAGTCCTCACCTTAGATGAATGTCTTCCTCGATTTAGATTTCTGCTATTAACTAACGGCCCAATATGTACGATTGATTACCTAGAATTGTTTCCAACCTAAGAGTTGTATCAGTTAGTGTTCTCAAGACTACCAATATGTAAGTTGGCAAGTAAGCTGATAAGGGCCCACCTACATGTGACTTTGGGCTAGACCTGGCCCAACAATCAAGGCCTGAGTTGGACCTGACCTTGGCCCAATCTGGCAACCTAGTTGTAGTCCAAACTGGGCCCAGTTGTGGCCCAATGTTGCTGCCATAAATGGCCCAGATTTTTGGCTAGACAGGACTAGCTTTTGGCCTAGCACGGTAGCCCGCTCGCTGCCCGAGTGCGGCCCACATGAGATATATCTCAGGTGCAGCCCACCTGTGGTGTTTTCACTCCACTCGGGGCCCATCTGAAGGCGTTTTGAACCTAGGTGGAAAATCCTGGTGTGGTTCACATAGATGGATGGCGTGGATATGAAATACATCAGAGGTGGGACCCACGTGGAGTTTAGATCTGTTCATTCCAGTTGCAATGCCATAAAATGATCTCTGTAAATGGCTGGACGGTATGGATACAACCCATACGAATGGTGGGTTCCACATAGGTAGTGGCCACAAGTACATCGACATGTGTGAGACATTTCTCCTGATCCGAGGGTGTATTTGGGTCAGATTCTAACGGTCTGAATCCTTATATTTGGCTCACAAGCGACACGACTCAGATTACTTAAATTCGGATTTTTATTTCTAAATATTTTCACGTTTCTCACACTCTTCGCTTCGGGCTCAAGTTGTACATTTCTAGACACAGTTAGGACTTGATTTCCAAGGGGGTTGTCAAGTCCAGTAATACGGTCTTAACTGTATAGTTTCGAGGTAATCGGACTTTCGACGTGCGGTCCATGTCCGATACTTAGTTTCAAGATGCTCCCGAGAGCAACTGGGTTTAAAGATGGATTCTAGATTTCAGGGTAATGTAGCGTTAATGATTCTATACGTTTTGGGTCTTGCAGATCATATTTAAAGTTATTAGTGCTAATTTCACAAGTACTCTAGTTTAGCACTTGCTAACATTAACATAATTTCTAAAGGTTTTGGTCCTGGGTGATTTCTTCTTGAGGTGGTACTCGGGTCCTAGTACGGATTTTTCCGAGACATTACAGGGTTAGAATTTCTTCCCAAAAATAGAGTCAAAATCGCTGGTATAGCGACATGGGAGAGACGATTCGATATGTGGAGTGGTGGGAATGAATCCCAGCAACTATTTATCTCTCTCTCTCTCTCTCTCTCTCTCTCTTCTCCTCACTCTTTCCTCCTCTTTTCACCATTCTCTCTCCTAGGGTTAGGAAAATTCATATGGAATGAGAGAGGGGTGGGTTAAGGGTCTTATATATGCCCAGATGTGATGTAAATGGCCTCAGGGCTATGGTATACTTAGGGTATAACCAAAGGGTGGCTGTTTTGGGCTAACGGAGTTCATCCAAAGGTCCATTTTCTGCACATGGTCCAAAGAAAGTTCTCTGACAATGGATCTATGTCAGGTTAAGATTTCAGTTCGATCAGATTTATTGATCGACTGCGGAGGACTAATTTCAGTTCAACAGCTATCGTCACTTGATCAGGTTCACAAGTACACTGACCTGTGTAGAAAAATTTTCCTGATCCAAGGGTGAAGTTAGGTCAGAATCTGACGGTCTGAAACCTTAAATTTGGCTTGCAAGCGAACGGCTCAAATCACTTAAGTTTGAGTTCATTTCCTAAGGATATTCGCATTTCTCACGCACTTCGCTCTAGGCTCATGTTGTGCTTTTCTAGATACTATTTGGACTCGATTATCGCGATGGTTGTCAAGCCTAGTAAGGCGGTCATAACCGTATAGTTTCGTGACAATCGGACTTTCGACGTGCGGTCCAGGTCCGATACGGAGTTTCAATGTGCTCCCGAGAGCAACTGGGTTTTGAAATTAATCCTAGGTTTTTAGGTAGTGTTGGATTAGCGAATCTAATGGTTTTAGGTCTTGCAGTTCGTATAGAAAGTGGTTCAAGCTAATTCCACTGGTAATTGAGCTTAGTACTTAATTAATTTTCATCTAATGTCTAAAGAATTCGACCCTTAATGATTTCTGCTTGAGGTGGTACTCAGGTCTTTATACGGATTTTTCCCAGACGTTACATTTAGCCTTGGTGAATAGATGTCTAGAAGAGATTCTGGTTATTGGAAGTCCTAGATAATTGATGTGGAAATTGCCATCAATGACCTTAGTTCTAATATATGGTAGCAGATGAGGCTAAAAAATGTATAGTAGTTGGATATTGAATGATTAAAAGCATTAACCACTTCTGTTGCTTTTCTGCATATACACAAGATTCATAGGCTGAAAAATTGCCGCTGAGTTCGTATTTTATGTTCGGTTAGTAAAGAAGGACAAGCTCTTTATACCAGATGACCTACAACTGAAGAAAATTTTCAAGTAAATTGTACGAGGTTTACAGTACTATTTTAGTTCAGGAAATTTCCAAATATGTGCATTTTAGTCCGAGTTCTTTCTCTAATCACGATAACCTTAAGAGGGTTACTCCGAGGGATGGGTTGATTGCAAAAGGGCCGATTAAAACTATATTGGGTTATCTTGCTGGGATAATGATTTTAGGACCAGCAAGATAACCCAATATAGTTTTAATCAGCCCTTTTGCAATCAACCCATCCCTCGAATCAATCCTCCTAAGGCTATCATGATTAAAGAAGGAACTCATAATGAAATGCACAAACTTGGAAATTTTCTGAACTCCAAAATTACTGTAAACCTTTACTTGAATCAATGGTCAGTAAGATGGACTGCGAGCACCAAACAAATAGACTACCATCTTCGCTAGCTTCCATAAACGTTTTCTTTAGTTGAGTGGGGTAAACATGAAATTGAGCGGGGCAAACATGAACTTCAGTGAGGCAAACTGAAAATTGAGCAGGGTAAGCATGAAATTCAGTAGGGCAAACATGAAATTGAGCGGGGAAAACTGAAAGTTGAGCAGGGCAAGCATGAAATTGAGCGGGGCAAGCATGCAATTGAGCGGGGCAAACATGGACTTCAGGGGGGCAAACTGAAAATTGAGCGGGGCAAACTAAAAATGAAGCGGGGCAAACATGAATTCAGTAGGGCAACCTAGAAACTGTACGTGTAAACTTGCCATAATAAAGAACTCAATTAAATAATAGAGGACCGAGTACTCACATTCCATAATATATGAGAATGATATTGTTCTTTAGGAAATAAAGAGTAAACAATGAATTGATCTTATATGGATTAGGGCCTCAAAGATACGAATGACTTCATGTGGTGCTCGCTAAATTCAGTGACGCTGTCTATCATGAAATTGCGTAAGGCAAGCATGAAAATTGAGCAAGACAAGCATGAAAGTTTAGTGAGGCAAGCTAAAATTTGAACGAGGCAATCATGAAAATTGAGCAAGACAAACTAGAAATGTTGCGAGGGAAGCATGAAAATTCAGTGAGGCAAGTTAGAAATTGAGGGAGGGAACCTAGACATTGAGCGGGACAAATATTAAATTGAGCGAGAGAAACATGAAATTGAGCGAGGGAAACATGAAATTGATCAGGGCAAACTTGATTTTCAGCGGGGGAAACATGAAATTCAGCAGGGTAAATCATGAAATTCAGTGGGGCAAACATGAAATTTAGCGGGAAAAACTGAAAATTGAGTGGGGCAAACATGAAATTCAGCGAGGGAAACTAGAAAATCAACGGGGCAAACTAGAAAATTAGCGGGGAAAACATGAAATTACGTGGGGTAAACTAGTAAATTAGTGGGGCAAACTAGAAAATCAGTAGGGAAACATCAAATTCAGCAAGGCAAACTAGAAAATCAGCGGAGTAAATATGAAATTCAACGGGGCAAACTTAACAAAAATTTCATGGCTTGGGCCCAAAAATCTAAATGTATCCAATGTTCAAATGGACCACACCACATGAAACTTGTGAATCGAATTTCTACTGTTGATCATTTCTTAAGGGCCATAGAAGTTTTGGATCAAGCTTATAATTGCGTTTTTTTATTAATCCATGTCTGTATGATCTCATGAACAGGTTTGATAACAAAGAAACATCATTGTTGGGCCTATTATGGTTTCAACGGTGGAAATCATTATCCCCATTGTTTCCCATGGTATGATCCACTTGATCTTTTGATATGCTTCAATTTGGGGCTTGACCCCTTAAATTAGATGGAAAAACGGATGGACGGCGTGGATATATTACATACATTCAATGTGGGCCTAACTGAGTTTAAAATATACCCGTGGTGTGTGCTTTCTTCATTAGACTGACCATTTTCAGAAGAAGACAAAATGCTGATAAGAAGGGGGCTTCAAAAAATGAGTTTTTTGTCTTTCTTACTGGAAACAAAGTGAGGAAAGGGGGTGAAAGAAATGGAAGTGAAAGTAGCAGTGCAAAGGGCAGTGAAAGCAACGCAGTGAAAAAGGAGGGGTATTTTCATCCTCAAATTGGGTCTCCGCATATGCAGGTCTAAGTTGGTATGTTAAGTTTGGTTTGTTCATAAAAACCATTGGATAAAGGGTAGGGTCTACAATGGTAAATTTCTCAATGTCCTATCATTAAAAACTTCTCACACCTTAATGTTCCTGTGGTGTTTATTTGCCATCCAATCTATTGATAAGGTCACGTAAGCCCAAATGAAGGGCAAAATAAATATAAGCTTGATCCAAAACTTGTGTGGTCCATTAATGGTCAATCACCACTATTTCCTATGTTATGGTCCACCTGATAATTGGATTTGCTTCATTTTTTGGGATAGTGCCCTAAAAAAATCTAGAAAACGGATGGACGGCATGAATATGAAATACATATATCAAGGTGGCCCTAAAGCAAGGGCCGCACCGTCTTGTGTGAGCCCGGGTCTCACCAAATCTACTCCGGTTTACCCCGGCCTCAACAAATCCACTCTCGGAGGCGTACGTGCAATGAGTTCAAAATGGGAAAGTGTAACTAGAGTCTTTCCCGCCCTACGCGAAATCTTCTAACAATAGCACGACTTGAAATCTTTTTATCATTATACGACACGTGTAGGTAAAAGAAGTGGAACGGCAGATACATATCACCTGGGGCAGAAAAAGATTGCTACTCAGCAGGAGCATCGATATCGGTAGCCTGCATGCAGCCTGGGTAAGCATGACACATTGAATGAATGAACCCATCATGAAAACACACTAACCCAAAATAGCACGTCACCTGATCTGGTGGACCACAAGTGCAAATTCAATCCGCAACATTGGTCTTTTTATGTTAAAACCCCTTTTATTGCTATGTGTCTGTCACCTGACGATCAGACCGATCTGATCCCACCAAACTCATCTTCATTACAAGCACACGTAATGGGTGGCATGGATCTCCGCACTTGCGTCAATAACACGTGTGAGCGATCACGTTCCAAGAAAGAGCCTGTCACACGTTTAGGTATGTAAGACGGTCGACAGTGGTTTTCACTTCCCTATTTACTCATTTTTTTCTTAAATGACCAAATAACCCTTCAACGATCGGGGGGTCTTCATTGATATATATATATCTATATATATATATATATATATATATATATATATATATATATATATATATATATATATATATATATCTATATATATATATGAGCGGAGGGTCTTTCTTCCTAGCCAAGAAAGCCATCACTCTCTCTCTCTCTCCCCTTTTCTCTGAAAACCTCTCCCTTCCTCCCCCCCTCTCTCTCTCTCTATCTGAAAACCTCTTTCCCTCTCTCATCGCCATTGAGAGAATGATTCAAGCGTACTGCAAGTGCGTAGCGCACCAGTCTCTGTTGAAATTTTCGTGCGTTCTTGCCTCTCTCGGTCTCTCTCTCTCTCTCTCTCTCTGTCTCTCTATCTCTCTCTTTCTCTGTCTTCTAGGGTTCTAGAAATTTCTCTATTTCTCCATTTCTCTGATTCATGTGATTATTGCATCTTTGTTTTTTCCTGATCGCAATCCATTTTATTACTGGTTTTGGTTGCAGATAATGGAAGCGATCTTACACGGCTAGGATCGAACGTCTCCACAAAGGGCGTGGGGCTTCTTGTTTAGGAGAGGCACCATTGGAAGGTCATCCGTTAGGTATGACAGTGGACTGCATTTCGTCATCCGCGAGTGGAAGATTTGTAATTAATCAAATGTCTGTTATTTTTATATCAAATGGTGTTGTAGAGTCAACGAAATCCCCTTCGCATATAGAAAGGTTTGCTGAATCGACGCATTTGTGTCTGGCCCTGCTCTCACACTCAAGCACACGTGCCAATTTGATGCATGTGTGCGAGAATTGAGGTTTCCATTAGGTGGGCCACACTGATTAGTCCTTCTGTCTTAGACCGCAGGCTATTTCACTCCTGAGAGGTGCCACAATGTACAAAAAAGGGAAGACTACGGCCCCTTGGTTTTGTACGCTGTGGTATGCTTTTAGGACTCGAACGAGTCTGATACGAGCATGAGTCGACTTGGACTTGGTCAAACCTGATTCGGGTCGATGTCAAGGGTCAGCCCCCTAAGTCACGACTGAATTGGGTGAGTCAGGCCTATTCAGCCCCAAACTCAGATGAATCGCAACTCGCCTCAGGGCTGAACAGGTCTGGTCAACTCAGTGAGTCTTTAACTACGCTCTATGGCTCACTTGACTGAAACAACCAGATGTTTAGGCAATTGATCCAAACAGTGAGGCCCATCTGACCTGATAGGAAGCTCATGTGCCGTGTGTGTGCTGTATTTCCAATGGATATGATCATAACTCCCTCGTTTAACGTCGGATTGGGTTGATTTTGGTCATCTGAAAGGTACTTTAGTGCTCTTTCATTCTTGACTTGAATCGTCATATTCCGAGCCCATTCACGCATCTGTAACTAGGATCACAATCGTCGGTCCTGAATTTTTACGTCATCTCCTTGTCCAATAGTAACCTTCATAACTCTCTCTTCAGTGGTCAAAATTTAGACTATTTTGAGCTATTGCAAGGTTAACTCGACAAGCTTCCAAATGGGACCAGAATTGGCTAATTCTGAGACCATTCGATATCCCAAAAGCATGTCTGAACTCTTCGATCGTCATTTTGCAATTTGGATTGTTAATCATTTTAAATCATAGAGATGCTCATAACTCCCTCGTTTAATGTCGGAGTGGGTCTTTTTGGGTCATCTGAAAGGTACTTTATTGCACTTTCATTCCTGACTTGAATCGTCATATTCCGAAATAATTTGTGCATCCGTAAGTGGGATTGTAATTGTCAGTCCTGAATTTTTCCTTCATCTCCTTGTCCAATAGTAACCTTCACAACTCTCTCTTTAGTGGTCGAATTTAGACTATTTTGAGGGCATTGGAATGGTTACTCGACAAGCTTCTAAATGGGACCAGAATTGCCTAATTCTGAGACCGTTCGGTATACTAAAAGCTCGTTGGAACTTTGTGATCGTCATTTTGTAATTTGGATTGTTAACCTTTCCAAATCGCGTGATCCAATGACGATGATAACAATTCCCTCATTTGATGTTGGATTGGGTCGATTTTTGGTCATCATAAAGGTACTTTAGTGCTCTTTCATTACTGACTTAAATCATCGTATTCCGAGACCATTTGGGTATCCTTAAGTGGGATCACAGTCGTCAATCCTGAATTTTTCCCTCATCTCCTTGTCCAAGAGTAAGCTTCATAACTCTCTCGTCAGTGGTCGAATTTAGACTATTTTGAGCTCATTGGAATGGTAACTCGACAAGCATACAAATAAGACCAAAATTGTCTAATTCTTAGACCGTTCGGTATCCAAAAAGCTCGTTGGAACTTTTCGATCGTCATTTTGCAATTTGGATTGTTAACCTTTCCAAATCATGCGATCCAATGGAGATGCTCATAACTCCCTCGTTTGATGTCGGATTGGGTCAATTTTTGGTCATCTAAAAGGTACTTTAGTGCTCTTTCATTCCTGACTTGAATTGTCGTATTACGAGCCCATTTGCGCATCCGTAAGTGGGATTGCCATCGTCGGTCTTGAATTTTTTCCTCATCTCCTTGTCCAATTATAACCTTCATAACTCTCTCTTCAGCGGTTGAATTATGACTATTTTGAGCTCATTGGAATGGTAACTCGACAAACATCCAAATCGGACTAGAATTGCCTAATTCTGAGACCGTTCGGTATCCCAAAAGTACGTTGGAACTTTTCAATTGGCATTTTGTAATTTGGATTTTTAACCTTTTCAAATCGCACGATCCAACTGAGATGCTCATAACTCCCTCATTTGATGTCGGTTTGGGTCAATTTTTGGTCATCATAAAGGTACTTTAGTGCTCTTTGATTCCGGACTTAAATCGTCGTATTCGGAGACCATTTGCGCATCCGTAAGTGGGATTGCAGTCGTTGCTCCTAAATTTTTCCCTCATCTCCTAGTCCAATAGTAACCTTCATAACTCTCTCTTCAGTGGTTGAATTTAGACTATTTTGAGCTCATTGGAATGGTAACTCGACAAGCATCCAAATCGGACCAGAATTGCCTAATTCTGAGACCGTTCGGTATCCCAAAAGCCTGTTGGAACTCTTCAATTGTCATTTTGCAATTTAGATTGTTAATCGTTCCAAATCGGGCGATCCAACGGAGATGCTCATAACTCCCTCGTTTGATGTCGGATTGGGGCGATTTTTGGTCAACTGAAAGGTACTTTAGTGCTCTTTCATTCCTGACTTGAACCGTCTTATTCCGAGATCATCTGCGCATCCATAAGTGGGATTGCAGTCATCAGTGCTGAATTTTTCCTTCTTCTCCTTGTCCAATAGTAACCTACATAACTCTTTCTTTTGAGCTCGAATTTAGAATATTTTGAGCTCATTGGAATGGTAACTCGACAAGGTTCTAAATGGGACTAGAATTGTCTAATTCTGAGATCATTTGATATCTCAAAAGCCCATTAGAAATCTTCGTTCGTCATTTTGCAATTTGGTTTGTTAATCTTTCCAAATTGCGCGATCCAACGGAGATGCTCATAACTCCCTCGTTTGATGTCGGATTGGGTCAATTTTTGGTCATCTGAAAGGTACTTTAGAGCTCTTTCATTCCTGACTTGAATCGTTGTATTTTGAGACCATTTGCGCATCCGTAAGTGGGATCGCTGTCGGCGGTCCTGAATTTTTCCTTCATCTCATTGTCCAATCCTAACCTTTGTAACTCTCCCTTTAGTAGTCGAATTTAGACTATTTTGACCTCATTGGAATGGTAACTTGACAAGGATCCAAATCGGACTAGAATTGCCTAATTCTGAGACCGTTCGGTATCCCAAAAGCACGGTGGAACTTTTCGATCATCATTTTGTAATTTGGACTGTCAAGCTTTCCAAATCACGCGATCCAACTGAGATGCTCATAACTCCCTCATTTGATGTCGGATTAGGTCAATTTTTGGTCATCATAAACGTACTTTAGTGCTCTTTGATTCTGGACTTAAATCGTCGTATTCCGAGACCATTTACGCATTCGTAAGTGGGATCGCAGTCGTCGGTCCTGAATTTTTCCCTCATCTCCTAGTCCAATAGTAACCTCCATAACTCTCTCTTCAGTGGTCGAATTTAGACTATTATGAGCTCATTGGAATGGTAACTTGACAAGCATCCAAATCGGACCAGAATTACCTAATTCTGAGACCGTTCGGTATCCCAAAAGTCCGTTGGAACTCTTCGATTGTCATTTTACAATTTGGATTAAAAATCTTTCCAAATCGCGCGATCCAATGGAGATGCTCATAACTCCCTCGTTTGATGTCGGATTGGGGTGATTTTTGGTCAACTGAAAGGTACAATAGTGCTCTTTCATTCTTGACTTGAATCGTCGTACTCCGAGCCCATTTGCTCATCCATAAGTGGGATCACAGTCGTCGGTCCTGAATTTTTACTTCATCTCCATGTCCAATAGTAAACTTCATAACTCTCTCTTTAATGGTCGAATTTAGACTATTTTGAGCTCATTGGAATGGTAACTCGACAAGCATCCAAATCGGACCAGAATTGCCTAATTCTAAGACCGTTCGGTATCCCAAAAGCCCGTTGGAATTCTTCGATCGTCATTTTGTAATTTGGATTGTTAATCTTTCCAAACACGTGATCCAACGGAGATGCTCATAACTCCCTCGTTTGATGTCGGATTGGGGCGATTTTTGGTCATCTGAAAGGTACTTTAGTGCTCTTTCATTCCTGACTTGAATCGTCATATTTCAAGCCCATATGCGCATTTATAAGTGGGATCCTAGTTGTCGATCCTGAATTTTTCCCTCATCTCCTTTTCCAATAGTAACCTTCATAACTCTCTCTTCAGTGGTTGAATATAGACTATTTTGAGCTCATTGGAATGGTAACTCGACAAGCATCCAAATCGAACCAAAATTGCCTAATTCTGAGGCCGTTCGGTTTCCCAAAAGCCCGTTGGAACTTGTCGGTCGTCATTTTGCAATGTGGATTGTTAACCTTTCCAAATCATGCGATCCAACGGAGATGCTCATAACTCCCTCATTTGATGTCGGATTGGGTCAATTTTTGGTCATCATAAAGTTACTTTAGTGCTCTTTCATTCCTAACTTAAATCGTCGTATTCCGAGACCATTTGCGCATCCAACGGAGATGCCGATAACTCCCTCGTTTGATGTCGGATTGGGGCGATTTTGGGTCATGTGAAAGGTACTTTAGTGCTCTTTCATTCCTGACTTGAGTCGTCGTATTCCGCGACCATTTGTGCATCCGTAAGTGGGATCGCAGTTGTCTGTCCTGAATTTTTCCATCATCTCCTTGTCCAATAGTAACCTTCATAACTCTTTCTTCCATGGTCAAATTTAGACTATTTTGAGCTCATTGGAATGGTAACTGGACAAGCTTTCAAATGGGACCAGAATTGGCTAATTCTGAGACCGTTCGATATCCCAAAAGCACGTCTGAGCTCTTCGATCATCATTTTGCAATTTGGATTGTAAATCTTTCCAAATCGCGCGATCCAACGGAGATGCTCATAACTCCATCTTTTGATGTCGGATTGGGTCGATTTTTAGTCCTCTGAAGGGCACTTTAGTACTCTTTCATTCCTTGAACCGTCGTATTCCGAGATCATCTGCGCATCCATAAGTGGGATTGCAGTCATCAGTGCTGAATTTTTTCCTTCTTCACCAATAGCCATTTTGCAATTTGGATTGTAAATCTTTCCAAATTGCGCGATCCAACATAAATGCTCATAACTCCCTCGTTTGATGTCGGATTGGGTCGATTTTGGGTCATCTGAAAGGTACTATAGTGATCTTTCATTCCTGACTTGAATCGTCGTATTCCGTGACCATTTGCGCATCCGTAAGTGGGATCGCAGTCGTCTGTCTTGAATTTTTACTTCATCTACTTGTCAATAGTAACCTTCATAACTCTTTCTTCTGAGCTCGAATTTAGACTATTTTGAGCTCATTGGAATGGTAACTCGACAAGGTTCCAAATGGGACTAGAATTGTCTAATTCTCAGATCGTTCGATATCCCAAAAGCCCATTAGAACTCTTCGATCGTCATTTTGCAATTTGGATTGTTAATCTTTCCAAATTAAATGATCCAATGGAGATGCTCATAACTCCCTCATTTGATGTCGGATTGGGTCAATTTTTGGTCATCTGAAAGGTACTTTAGAGCTCTTTCATTCCTGACTTGAATCGTTGTATTTCGAGACCATTTGCGCATCCGTAAGTGGGATCGCAGTCGTCGGTCCTAAATTTTTCCTTCATCTCCTTGTCCAATACTAACCTTCATAACTCTCTCTTCAGTGGTCGAATTTAGACTATTTTGACTTCATTGGAATGGTAACTCGACAAGCATCTAAATCGGACTAGAATTGCCTAATTCTGAGACCGCTCGGTGTCCCAAAAGCACGTTGGAACTCTTCAATCGTCATTTTGTAATTTGGATTGTTAACCTTTCCAAATCACATGATCCAACTGAGATGCTATAACTCCCTCATTTGATGTCGGATTGGGTCAATTTTTGGTCATCATAAAGGTACTTTAGTCCTCTTTGATTCCTGAGTTAAATCGTCGTATTCCGAGACCATTTGCGCATCCGTAAGTGGGATCACAATCGTCGGTCCAGATTTTTTCTCTTATCTCCTAGTCTAATAGTAACCTTCATAACTCTCTCTTCAGTGGTCAAATTTAGACTATTTTGAGCTCATTGGAATGGTAAATCGATAAGCATCTAAATTGGACCAGAATTGTCCAATTCTAAGACCGTTCGGTATGCCAAAAGCCCGTTGGAACTCTTCGATCATCATTTTGCAATTTGGATTGTTAATCTTTCCAAACACGCGATCCAATGGAGATGCTCATAACCCCTCGTTTGACGTCGGATTGGGGCGATTTTTGGTCATCTGAAAGGTACTTTAGTGCTCTTTCATTCCTAACTTGAATCGTCGTATTCCAAGCCCATTTGCGCATCTGTAAGTTGGATCCCAGTCGTCAGTCCTGAATTTTTCCCTCATCTCCTTTTCCAATAGTAACCTTCATAACTCTCTCTTCAGTAGTTGAATATAAACTATTTTGACCTCATTGGAATGGTAACTCGACAAGCATCCAAATCGAACCAGAATTGCCTAATTCTGAAACCATTCGGTATCCCAAAAGCCCGTTAGAACTGGTGGATCGTCATTTTGCAATTTGGATTGTTAACCTTTCCAAATCGTGTGATCCAACTGAGATGCTCATAACTCCCTCCTTTGATGTCGGATTGGGTCAATTTTTGGTCATCATAAAGTTACTTTAGTGCCCTTTCATTCCTAACTTAAATCGTCGTATTCCGAGACCATTTGCGCATCCATAAGTGGGATCGCCGTTGTCGGTCCTGAATTTTTCCATCATCTCCTTGTCTAATAGTAACCTTTATAACTCTCTCTTCAGCGGTCGAATTTAGACTATTTTGAGCTCATTGGAATGGTAACTCGACAAGCATCCAAATTGGACCAGAATTGCCTAATTCTAAGACCGTTCGGTATGCCAAAAGCTCGTTAGAACTCTTTGATTGTCATTTTGCAAATTGGATTGTTAATCTTTCCAAATCGCGCGATCCAACGGAGATGCTCATAACTCTCTCGTTTAATGTCGGATTGGAGTGATTTTAGGTCATCTGAAAGGTACTTTAGTGCTCTTTCATTCCTGCCTTGAATCATCGTACTCCGAGCCCATTTGCGCATCTGTACGTGGGGTCGCAGTCATCGGTCCTAAATTTGTCCCTCATCTTCTTTTCCAATAGTAACCTTCATAATTCGCTCTTTAGTGGTTGAATTTAGACTATTTTGAGCTCATTAGAATGATAACTCGACAAGCATCCAATTCGGACTAGAATTGCCTAATTGTGAGACCGTTCGGTATCCCAAAAGCCCGTTGGAACTTTTCGATCGTCATTATGCAATTTGGATTGTTAACCTTTCCAAATTGTGCCATCCAACGGAGATGCTCATAACTCCCTCGTTTGATGGCAGATTGGGTCAATTTTTGGTCATCATAAAGGTACTTTAGTGCTCTTTCATTCCTGCCTTAAATCATCATATTCTGAGACCATTTGTGCCTCCAAAAGTAGGACCACAGTCGTCGGTCATGAATTTTTGCCTGATCTCCTTGTCCAATAGTAACCTTCATAACTCTGTCTTTAGTGGTCAAATTTAGATTATTTAGAGGTCATTGGAATGGTAACTCGACTAGCATCCAAATTGGACTAGAATTGCCTAATTGTGAGACCGTTCGGTATCCTAAAAGCCTGTTGGAAGTCTTTGATTGTCATTTTGCAGTTTGGATTGTTAATGTTTCCAAATCGCGTGATCCAACAGAGATGCTCATTAATCCCTTATTTAATGTCGGATTGGGTTGATTTTTGGTCTCTGAAAGGTACTTTAGTGCCCTTTCACTCCTGACTTGAATCGTCGTATTTCGAGACCATTTGTGCATCCGTAAGTGGGATTGTAGTTGTCGGTCCTGAATTTTTCCTTCATCTCCTTATCCAATAGTGAACCTCATGACTCTCTCTTCCATGGTCAAATTTAGACTATTTTGAGCTCATTGGAATGGTAACTCGACAAGCTTCCAAATGGGACCAGAATTGTCTAATTCTTAGACCGTTATACCAAAAGCCCATTCGAACTCTTCGATCGTCATTTTGCAATTTGGATTGTTAATCTTTCCAAATCACGCGATCCAATGGAGATGCTCATAACTCCCTCGTTTGATGTCGGATTGGGTCAATTTTTGGTAATCTGAAAGGTAGTTTAGTGCTCTTTCATTCCTAACTCGAATCGTCATATTCTGAGACCATTTGTGCATCCGTAAGTGGGATCGCCGTCGTCAGTCCTGAATTTTTCCTTCATCTCCTTGTCCAATAGTAAACTTCTTAACTCTCTCTTCAGTGGTCGAATTTAGACTATTTTGAGATCATTGGAATGGTAACTCGACAAGCTTCCATATTAGACCAGAATTAGCTAATTCTCAGACCGTTCGATATCCCAAAAGCACGTTGGAACTCTTCAATCATCATTTTGCAATTTGGATTGTTAATCTTTCCAAATCGCGCGATCCAACAAAAATGTTTAAAACTCCTTCGTTTGATGTCAGATTGGGTCGATTTTGGGCCATCTGTGCTTAAGTGCTCTTTCATTCCTAACTTGAATCGTCGGTCCTGAATTTTTCCTTCATCTCCTTGTCCAATAATAACCTTCATAACTCTCTCTTCAGTGGTCGAATTTAGACTATTTTGAGCTCATCGGGATGGTAACTGGACAAGCTTCCAAATGGGACCAAAATTGGCTAATTCTGAGACCGTTCAATATCCCAAAAGCACGTTGAAACTCTTCAATTGTCATTTTGCAATTTGGATTGTTAATCATTCCAAATCGCATGATCCAACAGAGATGCTCATAACTTCCTCGTTTGATGTCGGATTGGGTCAATTTTTGGTCATCTAAAAGGTAATTTTGTGCTCTTTCCTTCCTGATTAGATTCGTTGTATTCTGAGACCATTTGTGCACCCGTAAGTGGGATTGCAGTTGTCGGTCCTGAGTTTATCCTTCATCTCCTTGTCCAATAGTAACCTTTATAACTCTTTCATTAGTGATCGAATTTAGACTATTTTGATCTCATTGGAATGGCAACTCGATAAGCTTCCAAATGGGACCAAAATTGGCTAATTCTGAGACCATTCGATATCCCAAAAGCACGTTGGAACTCTTCGATCATCATTTTACAATTTGGATTGTTAATCTTTCCAAATCGCGTGATCCAATGGAGATGCTCATAACTCCCTCGTTTGATGTCGGATTGGGTCAATTTTTGGTCATCTGAAAGGTACTTTAGTGCTCTTTCATTCCTGACTTGAATCGTCGTATTTCGAGACCATTTGTGCATTCGTAAGTGGGATCGCAGTCGTCGGTCCTGAATTTTTCCTTCATCTCCTTGTCCAATAGTAACCTTCATAACTCTCTCTTCAGTGGTCGAATTTAGACTATTTTGAGCTCATTAGAATGGTAACTTGTCAAGCTTCCAAGCGGGACCTGAATTGGCTAATTCTGAGACCTTTCGATATCCCAAAAGAATGTTGGAACTCTTCGATCGTCTATTTTGCATATAGATTGTAAATATTTCTAAATCGTGGGATCCAATGGAGACGCTCATAACTCCCTCATTTGATGTCGGATTGGGTCAATTTTTGGTCATCTAATAGGTACATCAGTGCTCTTTCACTCCTGATTAGAATCGTCGTATTCCGAGACCATTTGGGCATCCGTAAGGGGGATCGCAGTCGTCGGTCATGAATTTTTCATTAATCTCCTTGTCAACTATAACATCATAACTCTCTCTTCTATGGGCAAATTTAGACTATTTTAAGCTCATTGGAATGGTAACTCTACAAGCTTCCAAATGGGACCAGAATTGGCTAATTCTGAGTCCTTTCGATATCCCAAAAGCACGTTAGAACTTTTCAATCATCATTTTGCAATTTGGATTGTTAATCGCTCTAAATCACGCGATCTAATGGAGACGCTCATGACACCCTCGTTTGACGTTAGATTGGGACAATTTTTGGACATCTAAAAGGTACTTTAATGCTCTTTCATTCCTGACTTGAATTGTGGTATTCCGAGAACATTTGCCCATCCGTAGGTGGGATTGTAGTCGTTGGTCCTGAATTTCTCATTAATCTCCTTGTCCAATAGTAACCTTCATAACTCTCTCGTTAGTGGTCGAATTTAGACTATTTTGAGCTTATTGGAATGGTTACTCGACAAGCTTCCAAATGGGACCGAAATTGGCTAATTCTGAGACCATTCGATATCCTAAAAGCACGTTGGAACTTGTCGATCATCGTTTCACAATTTAGATTGTTAATCTTTCCAAATCACGCGATCCAACAGAGACACTCATGACCTCCTCATTTGATGTCAAATTAGGTTGATTTTTGGTCATCTGAAAGGTAATTTAGTGCTCTTTCATTCCTGACTTGATTAGTGGTATTCCGAGACTATTTGGCATCCGTAAGTGGGATCGCAGTCGTCAATCCTGAATTTTTCCTTCATCTCCTTGTCCAATAGTAACCTTCATAACTCTCTCTTCAATGGTCGAATTTAGCCTATTTTGGGCTCATTAGAATAGTAACTCAACAAGCTTCCAAATGGGACCAGAATTGGCTAATTCTGAGACTGTTCGATATCCCAAAAGCACGTTGGAACTCTTCGATCATCATTTTACAATTTAGATTATTAATCTTTCCAAATTGCATAATCGAATGGAAACACTCATGACTCCCTCGTCAGTGGTCGAATTTAGACTATTTTGAGCTCATTGGAATGGTAACTCGAGAAGCTTCCAAATGGGACAAGAATTAGTTAATTCTGAGACCGTTCGATATCCCAAAAGCATGTTGGAATTCTTCGACCATCATTTTGCGATTTGGATAGTTAATCTTTCTAAAACGTGCGATCCAATGGAGACGTTCATGACTCTAAAGTTTGATGTCGGATTGGGTCGATTTTTGGTCATCAGAAAGGTCTTTATTGCTCTTTGATTCCTAATTGAAATCGTGGTATTCTGAGACCATTTGGGCATGCCTAAGTGGGATCGTAGTCGTCGCTCCTGAATTTTTTCTTCATCTCCTTGTCCAATAGTAACCTTCATAACTCTCTCTTCAGTGGTCGAATCTTAACTATTTTGAGCTCATTAGGATGGTAAGTCGACGAGCTTCCAGATGAGAGTAGAATTAGTTAATTCTCAGACTGTTCGATATCCCAAAAGCACGTTGGAACTCTTTAATCGTCATTTTGCTGTTTAGATTGTTAATCTTTCCAAATCGCGCGTTCTAACGGAGATGCTCATGACACCCTCGTTTGATGTCGGATTGAGTCGATTTTTGGTCATCTGAAAGGTACATTAGTCCTCTTTCAGTCCTGACTTGAATCGTGGTATTCCGAGACCATTTGCTCATCCGTAAGTGAGATCCCAGTCATCTATCCTAAATTTTTTTCTTAATCTCCTTGTCCAATAGTCACCTTCATAACTCTCTCTTTAGTGGTCGAATTTAGACTATTTTGAGCTCATTGGAATGGTAACTCGACAAGCTTCCAAATGGGACCAGAATTGGCTAATTTTGAGACCGTTCGATATCCCAAAAGCCCGTTGGAACTCTTCAATTGTCATTTTACAATTTCGATTGTTAATCTTTCCAAATCATGTGATCTAAGGGAGAGGCTCATGACTCCCTCATTTGATGTCAGAATGGGTCAATTTTTGGTCATCTGAAAGGTACTTTAGTGGTCTTTCATTCCTAACTTGAATCGTGGTATTCCGCGACCATTTGCGCATCTGTAAGTGGGATCCCATTTGTCAGTCCTGAATTTTTCCTTCATCTCCTGGTCTAATAGTAACCACCATAACTCTCCCTTCAATGGTCGAATTTAGACTATTTTGAGCTCATTGGAATGGTCACATGACAAGCTTCCAAATGGGACCAGAATTGGCTAATTCTGAGACCGTTTGATATCCCAAATGCACATTGGAACTCTTCGATCATCATTTTGCAATTTAGATTGTTAATCTTTCTAAATTGCCCGATCAATGGAGATGCTCATGACTCCCTCATTTGATGTCAGATTAGGTCAATTTTTGGTCATCTGAAAGGTACTTTAATGCTCTTTCATTCCAGACTTGAATCGTGGTATTCCAAGACCATTTGCGCATCCGTAACTAGGATCCCAGTCGTTGGTCCTGAATTTTTCCTTCATCTCCTTGTCCAATAGTAACCATCATAACTCTCCCTTCAATGGTCAAATTTAGACTATTTTGAGCTCATTGGAATGGTCACTCGACAAGCTTCCAAATGGGACCAGAATTGGCTAATTCTAAGGCCATTCGATATCCCAAATGCACGTTGGAACTCTTCGATCATCATTTTGCAATTTGGATTGTTAATCTTTCTAAATCGCCCGATCCAACGGAGATGCTCTTGAATCCCTCGTTTGATGTCAGATTGGGTCAATTTTTGGTCATCTGAAAGGTACTTTTATGCTCTTTCATTCCAAACTTAAATCGTGGTATTCTGAGACCATTTGCTCATCCGTAAGTAGGATCATAGTTGTCGGTCCTGAATTTTTCCTTCATCTCCTTATACATTAGTAACCTTCATAACTCTCTCTTCGGTGGTCAAATTAAGAAAATTTTGAGCTCATTCGAATGGTAACTCTACAAGCTTCCAAATGGGACCAGAATTGGCTAATTCTGGGACCGTTCGATATCCCAAAAGCACGTTAGAACTGTTCGATCATTATTTTGCAAATTGGATTGTTAATCTTTCTAAATCGCGTGATCCAACGGATACATTCATAACTCCCTCATTTGATGTCAGATTGGGTCAATTTTTGGTCATCTGAAAGGTACTTTAATGCTCTTTCATTCTTAAGTTGAATCATAGTATTCCAAGACCATTTGCACATCCATAAGTGGGATCGCTGTTGTCGGTCCTGAATTTTTCCTTAATCTCCTTGTCCAATAGTAACCTTCATAACTCTCTCTTCAGTGGTTGAATTTAGAATATTTTGAGCTCATTGGAATGGTAACCTGACAACCTTCCAATTTGGACCAAAATTGGCTAATTCTGAGACCATTTGTAATCCCAAAAGCACGTTGGAACTCTTTAATCATCATTTTGCAATATGGATTGTTAGTCTTTCTAAATCGCGCGATCCAACGGAGTCGTTCAAGACTCCCTCATTTGATGTCAAATTAGGTCAATTTTTGGTCATCTGAAAGGTACTTTAATGCTCTTTCATTCTTAAGTTGAATCATGGTATTCTGAGACCATTTGCACATTCATAAGTAGGATTGTTGTTGTCAGTCCTGAATTTTTCCTTAATCTCCTTGTCCAATAGTAACCTCCATAACTCTCTAATCAGTGGTTGAATTTAGACTATTTTGAGCCCATTGCAATGGAAACTCGACAAGCTTCCAAATGGGACAAGAATTGGCTAATTCTGAGACCGTTCGATATCCCAAAAGCACGTAGGAATTCTTCGATCGTCATTTTGTAATTTGGATTGTTAATCTTTCCAAATCGCGCGATCCAACGAAGACGCTCATGACTCCCTCGTTTAATGTTGAATTGGGTAGATTTCTGATCATCTGAAAGGTACTTTTGTGCTCTTTCACTCGTAACTTGAATCGTGGTATTTTGAGACCATTTGCACATCCGTATGTGGGATAGCAGTCGTCGGTCCTGAATTTTTCCTTAATCTCCTTGTCCAATAGTAACCTTCATAACTCTCTCTTCAGTGGTCGAATTTAAAGTATTTTGAGCTCATGGGAATGGTGACTCGTCAACCTTCCAAATGGGGCCAGAATTTGCTAATTCTCAGACCGTTCGATATCCCAAAAGCACGTTGGAACTCTTTGATCGTCATTTTGCGATTTGGATTGTTTATCCTTCTAAATTGCACGATCCAACGGAGACGCTTATGACTCCCTTGTTTGATGTCGAATTGGATTGATTTTTGGTTATCTGAATGGTACTTTAATGCTCTTTCATTCCTAATTGGAATCGTGGTATTCCTAGACCATTTGGGCATTCGTAAGTGGGATCGCAGTCATTAGTCATAAATTTTTCCTTCATCTCCTAGTCCAATAGTAACTTCATAACTCTCTTCAATGGTCGAATTTAGACTATTTTGCGCTCATTGGAATGGTAACTCGACAAGGTTCCAAATGGTACCAGAATTGCCTAATTCTGAGACTGTTTGATATCCCAAAAGCACGTTGGAACTCTTCGATCATCATTTTGCAATTTAGATGTTAATCTTTTATAAATCATGCAATCCAACAGTGACGCTCATGACTTCATCATTTGATGTCGGATTGGGACGATTTTTGGTCATCTGTAAGGTATTTTAGTGCTCTTTCATCCCTGATTGGATTCGTGGTATTTCGAGACTATTTGGGCATCCATAAGTGAGATCGCAGTCGTCGGTCCTAAATTTTTCCTTCATCTCCTTCTCCAATAGTAACCTTCATAACTCCCTCTTCAACGGTCAAATTTAGACTATTTTGAGCTCAATGGAAAGGTAACTCGACAAGCTTTCAAATGGGACCAAAAGGCTAATTCTAAGACCGTTCGAAATCCCAAAAGCACATTGGAAGTCTTCGACCGTCATTTTGCAATATGGATTGTTAATCTTTCCAAATTGTGCAATTCAACGAAGACGCTCATGACTCCCTTGTTTGATGTCGGAATGGGTTAATTTTTGGTCATCTGAAAGGTACTTTAGTGCTCTTTCATTCCTGAATTGAATCGTGGTATTTCATGACCATTTGCACATCAGTAAGTGGGATCGCAGTCGCGGCCATGAATTTTTCCTTCATCTCCCTTCCCAATAGTAACCTTCATAACTCTCTCTTCAATGGTCAAATTTAGACTATTTTGAGTTCATTGGAATGGTAACTCGACAAGCTTCCAAATGGGACAAGAATTGGCTAATTTTGAGACCGTTTGATATCTTAAAAGTACATTGGAACTCTTCGATCATCATTTTGCAATTTGGATTGTTAATCTTTCCAAATCGCGTGATCCAATGGAGTCGCAAATAACTCCCTCATTTGATTTCAGAATTGGTTGATTTTTGGTCATCTGTAAGGTACTTTAGTGCAATTTCATTCCTAAATTGGATCGTGGCATTTTGAGACCATTTCCACATCCGTAAGTGGGATCGCAGTCGTCGGTCCTGAATTTTTCAATAATCTCCTTGCCCAATAGTAAACTTCATAACTCTCTCTTCAGTGGTCAAATTTAGTCTATTTTAAGATCATTGGAATGGTAACTCGACAAGCTTCCAAATGGGACCAGAATTGGCTAATTCTGAGATTGTTCGATATCCTAAAAGCACGTTGGAACTCTTCGATCATCATTTTGCAATTTAGATTGTAAATCTTTCTAAATCATGCGATCCAACGAATACGATCATGACATCCTTGTTAGTTGTCGGATTGGGTCAATATTTAGTCATCTGAAAGGTACTTTAATGCTTTGTAATTCCTGAATTGAATTGTTGTATTCCAAGACCATTTGCACATCCGTAAGTGGGATCGCAGTGGTCGGTCCTGAATTTTTCCTTCGTCTCCTAGTCCAAGAGGAACCTTCATAACTCTCTCTCTTCAATGGTTAAATTTAGACTGTTTTGAGCTCATTGGAATGGTAACACGATAAGCTTCCAAATGGGACCAGAATTGGCTAATTTTGAGACCGTTCAATATGCATGTTGGAACTCTTCGATCGTCATTTTGCAATTTGGGTTGTTAATCTTTCCAAATAGCGCCATCCAATGGAGACGCTCATAACTCCCTCATTTGAGGCCGGATTGGGTCAATTTTTGGTCATATAAAAGGTACTTTAATTCTTTTTCATTCCCCACTTGAATCGTGGTATTCCGAGGCCATTTGCACATCCGTAAGTGGGATCGCAGTCATCGGTCCTGAATTTTTTATTATTCTCCTTATCCAATAGTAACCTTCATAACTCTCTCTCCCATGTTCGGATTTAGACTATTTTGAGCACATTGGAATGGTAACTCGACAAGCTTCCAAATGGGTCAAGAATTGACTAATTTTGAGACCGTTAGATATCCCAAAAACACGTTGGAACTCTTCGATCGTCATTTTCCGATTTGGATTGTTAATCTTTCAAAATCGTGCAAACCAATGGAGACGCTAATGACTTCCTCTTTTGATGTCGAAATGGGTCAATTTTTTGTCATCTGAAAGGTACTTTAGTGCTCTTTCATTCCTGACTTGAATCGTGGTATTCTGAGACCATTTACATATCCGTAAGTGGGATCGCAGTCGCCGGCCTTGAATTTTTCCTTAATCTTCTTGTCTAATAATAACCTTCATAACTCTCTCTTCAGTGGTTGAATTTAGGTTATTTTGAGCTCATTGGAATGGTAACTCGATAAGCTTTAAATGGAACAAGAATTGGCTAATTCTGACACCGTTCGTTATCCCAAAAGCACATTGGAACTCTTCGATCGTCATTTTGCAATTTGGATCGATAATCTTTCCAAATCGAGCGATCCAACAGAGACGCTCATGACTCCCTCTTTTGATGTCGAATTGGGTCATTTTTTGATCATCTGAAAGGCACTTTAGTGCTCTTTCATTCCTAACTTGAATCATGGTATTCCGCGACCATTTGCACATCCGTAAGTGAGATCGCAGTCGTCGGTCCTGAATTTTTCATTAACTCCTTGTCCTATAGTAACCTTCGCAACTCTCTCTACAGTGGTCGAATTTAAACTATTTTGAGCTCATTGGAATGGTAACTCGGCAAGCTTCCAAACGGGACGAGAATTGGCTAATTCTGAGATCGTTTGATATCCCAAAAGCACGTTAGAACTCTTCGATTATCATTTTGCAATTTGGATTGTTAATCTTTATAAATCGGGCGATCCATTGGAGACGCTCATGACACCCTCTTTTCATGTCGGATTGGGTCAATTTTTGGTCATTTGAAAGGTATTGTAATGCTCTTTCATTCCTGACATGAATCGTGGTATTCTGAGACCATTTGCACACCGTAAGTGGGATCATAGTTGTCGGTCCTGAATTTTTCCTTCATCTCCTTGTCCAAAAGTAACATTCATAACTCTCTTCAGTTGTCGGATTTAGACTATTTTGAGCTCATTGGAATGGTAACTAGACCAGCTTCCAAATGGAACCAGAATTGGCAAATTCTGAGGCCGTTCGGTATCCCAAAAGCACGTTGCAACTCTTCGATCGTCATTTTACAATTTTGATTGCTAATCTTTCCAAATCACTTGATCCAAAGGAGACGCTCATGACTCCCTCGTTTGATGTTGAATTGGTATGATTTTTTATCATCAGAAAGGTACTTTAGTGCTCTTCCATTCCTGACTTGAATCATGGTATTCCGAGACCATTTGCACATTCGTAAGTGGGATCGCGGTCATCGGTCCTAAATTTTTCCTTATTCTACTTGTCCAATAGTAACCTTCATAACTCTCTCCTCACAAGTTGAATTTAGGCTATTTTGAGCTCATTGGAATGGTAATCGATAAGCTTCCAAATGGAACAAGATTTGGCTAATTCTGACACCATTCGTTATCCCAAAAACACGTTGGAACTCTTCGATCGTCATTTTGCAATTTGGATTGTCAATTTGTCCAAATCGCGTGATCTAACGAAGACACTCATGACTCCCTCGTTTGATGTCGAATTGGGTCGATTTTTAATCATCTGAAAGGTACTTTAGTGCTCTTTCACTCCTGACTTGAATCGTGGTATTCCGCGACCATTTGCACATCCGTAAGTGAGATCGCAGTCGTCGGTCCTTAATTTTTCATTAATCTCCTTGTCCTATAGTAACCTTCGTAACTCTCTACTATGGTCAAATTTAGCCTATTTTGAGCTCATTAGAATGGTAACTCGACATGCTTCCAAATGGGACTAGAATTGGATAATTCTGAGACCGTTCGATATCCCAAAAGCACGTTCGAACTCTTCAATCATCATTTTGCAATTTAGATTGTTAATCTTTTTAAATCGTGCGATCCAATGGAGGCACTCATGACTCCCTCATTTGATGTCAGATTGGGTTAATTTTTGGTCATCTGAAAGGTACTTTAGTGCTCTTTCATTCTTGACTTGAATCGTGGTATTCCGAGACCATTTGCGCATCCATAAGTGGGATCACAGTCGTCGGTCCTGAATATTTCATTAATCTCCTTGTCAAATAGTTACCTTCATAACTCCCTCCCCAGTGGTCGAATTTAGACTATTTTGAGCTCATTGGAATAGTAACTCGACAAGCTTCCAAATGGGACCAGAATTTGCTAATTTTGAGGCCGTTCGATATCTCAAAAGCTCGTTAGAACTCTTCGATCATCATTTTACAATTTGGATTCTTAATCTTTCCAAATCGCGTGATGAAATGGAGACGCTCATGACTCCCACTTTTGAGGTTGAATAGGGTCAATTTTTTATCATCTGAAAGTTACTTTAGTGCTCTTTCATTCCTGACTTGAATCGTGGAATTCCGAGACCATTTGCACATCCGTAAGAGGGATCGCAATCTCGGTCCTGAATTTTTCCTTAATCTCCTAGTCCAATAGTAACCTTCATAACTCTCTCTTCAGTGGTCAGATTTAGACTATTTTGAGCTCATTAGAATGGTGACTCGACAAGCTTCCAAATGGGACCAAAATTTGCTAATTTTGTGATAGTTCGATAACCCAAAATCACGTTGAACTCTTCGATCGTCATTTTTCGATTTGGATTGTTAATCTTTCTAAATGGCGTCATCCAACGGAGTCGATCATGCCTCCCTCATTTGATGTCAGTTTGGTCAATTTTTGTTCAACTGAAAGATGGTTTAATGCTCTTTCATTCCTGATTGGAATTGTGGTATTACGAGACCATTTGTCATCCGTAAGTGGGATCGCAGTCGTCGGTCTTGAATTTTTTCTTCATCTCCTTGTCTAATAGTAACCTTCATAACTCTCTCTTCAGTGGTTGAATTTAGACTATTTTCAGCTCATTGGAATGGTAACTCGACAAACTTCCAAATGGGAACAGAATTTGTAAATTCTGAGACCGTTCAATATCCCAAAGGTACGTTGGAACTCTTCGATCGTCATTTTGCAATTTCGATTGTTAATCTTTCCAAATCACGCGATCTAACAGAGACGATCATTACTCCCTCGTTTAATGTTGGATTGGGTCAATTTTTGGTCATCTGAAAGGAACTTTAGTGCTCATTATTTCCTGATTGGAATCGTGGTATTTCGAGACCATTTGGGAATCCGTAAGTGGGATCTCAGTCGTCGGTCCTGAATTTTTCCTTCATCTCATTGTCAAAAAGTAACCTCTCTTCAGTCGTCGCATTTGGACTATTTTGAGCTCATTGGAATGGTAACTCGACAAGCTTCCAAATGGGACCGGAATTGGCTAATTCTGAGACCGTTCGATATCCCAAAAGCACGTTGGAACTCTTCGATCGTCATTTTGCAATTTGGATTGTTAATCTTTCTAAATTGTGTGATCCAATGGAGACGCTCATGACTCCCTCATTCGATGTCAGATTGGATCAATTTTTGGTCATCTGAAAGGTACTTTAATGCTCTTTCATTCCTGACTTGAATCGGGGTATTCTGAGACCATTTGCACATCCGTAAGTGGGATAACAGTCATCGGTCCTGGATTTTTCCTTAATCACCATGTCTAATAGTAACCTTCATAACTCTCTCTTCAGTGGTCGACTTTAGACAATTTTGAGCTCATTGGAATGGTAACTCGACAAGCTTCCAAATGGGAACAGAATTTGCAAATTCTTAGGCCGTTCGATATCCTAAAAGCACGTTTGAACTCTTCGATCTTCATTTTACGATTTGGATTGTTAATCTTTCTAAATCGCGCGATCCAACAGAGACTCTCATGACTCCCTCCTTTGATGTTGTATTAGGTCGATTTTTGTTCATCTGAAAGATACTTTAATGCTCTTTTATTCCTGATTGGAATCGTGGTATTCCGAGACCGTTTGGGCATTCGTAAGTGGGATTGCAGTTGTCGGTCCTGAATTTTTTCATCATCTCCTTGTCCAATAGTAACCTTCATAACTTTCTCTTTAGTGGCTAAATTTAGACTATTTTTAGCTCATTGGAATGGTAACTCGACAAGCTTCCAAATGGGAGTAGAATTGGCAAATTCTGAGACCGTTCGAGATCCCAAAACACGTTGGAACTCTTCAATCATCATTTTGCAATTTCGATCACTAATCTTTCCAAATCACATGATCTAACAGAGACACTCATGACTCCCTCTTATGATGTCGGATTGGGTCAATTTTTGGTCATATGAAAGGTACTTTAGTGCTCTTTCATTTCCTGACTTGAATCGAGGTATTCTGAGACCATTTACGCAGCCGTAAGTGGGACCCCAGTTGTTGGTCCTGAATTTTTCCTCATCTCCTTGTCCAATAGTAACCTTCATAACTCGCTCTTCAGTGGTCGAATTTAGACTATTTTGAGCTCATTGGAATGGTAACTCGACAAGCTTCCAAATGGGAACAGAATTTGCAAATTCTGAGGCCGTTTGATATCCCAAAAGCACGTTTGAACTCTTCAATCGTCATTTTGCGATTTGGATTGTTAATCTTTCTAAATCGTACGATCCAAAAGAGACACTCATGACTCCCTCCTTTGATGTCGTATTGGGTCGATTTTTGTTCATCTGAAAGTTACTTTAATGCTCTTTCATTCCTGATTGGAATTGTGGGATTTCGAGACCATTTGGGTGTTTGTAAGTGGGATCGCAATCGTCGGTCCTGAATTTTTCCATCATCTCCTTGTCTAATAGTAACCTTCATAACTTTCTCTTTAGTGGCTAAATTTAGACTATTTTTAGCTCATTGGAATGGTAACTCGACAAGCTTCCAAATGGGAGTAGAATTGGCAAATTCTGAGACCGTTCGAGATCCCAAAACACGTTGGAACTCTTCAATCATCATTTTGCAATTTTAATCGCTAATCTTTCCAAATCGCGTGATCTAACAGAGACACTCATGACTCCCTCATTTGATGTCAGATTGGGTCAATTTTTGGTCATATGAAAGGTACTTTAGTGCTCTTTCATTTCCTGACTTGAATCGAGGTATTCTAAGACCATTTGCGCAGCCGTAAGTGGGACCCCAGTCGTCGGTCTTGAATTTTTCCTCATCTCCTTGTCCAATAGTAACCTTCATAACTCGCTCTTCAGTGGTCAAATTTAGACTATTTTGAGCTCATTGGAATGGTAACTCGACAAGCTTCCCAATGGGACCAGAATTGGATAATTCAGAGACCATTCAATATCCCAAAAGCACGTTGGAACTCTTTGATCATCATTTTGCAATTTGGATTATTAATCTTTCTAAATTGCCTGATCCAACGGAGACGCTCAATACTCCCACATTTGATGTTGGATTTGGGCATTTTTTGGTCATCTGAAAGGTACTTTAATGCTCTTTCATTCCTCATTGAATCGTGGTATTCCGAGACCATTTGCACATCCATAAGTGGGATCGCAGTCGTCGGTCCTAAATTTTTCGTTAATCTCCTTGTCCAATAGTAACCTTCATAACTCTCTCTTCAATTGTCGACTTTAGACAATTTTGAGCTCATTGGAATGGTAACTCGACAAGCTTCCAAATGGGAACAGAATTTGTAAATTCTTAGGCCGTTCGATATCCCAAAAGCACATTTGAACTCTTCGATCGTCATTTTGCGATTTGGATTGTTAATCTTTCTAAATCACGCGATCCAACAGAGACTCTCATGACTCCCTCCTTTGAGGTCGTATTGGGTCAATTTTTGTTCATTTGAAAGATACTTTAATGCTCTTTCATTCCTGATTGGAATCGTGGTATTCCGAGACCATTTGGGAGTTCGTAAGTGGTATCGCAGTCGTCGGTCCTGAATTTTTCCATCATCTCCTTGTCCAATAGTAACCTTCATAACTTTCTCTTTAGTGGCTAAATTTAGACTACTTTTAGCTCATTGGAATGGTAACTCGACAAGCTTCCAAATGGGAGTAGAATTGGCAAATTCTGAGACCGTTCGAGATCCCAAAACACGTTGGAACTCTTCGATCATCATTTTGCAATTTCGATCGTTAATCTTTCCAAATCGCGCGAACTAACAGTGACACTCATGACTCCCTCATTTGATGTCGGATTGGGTCAATTTTTGGTCATATGAAAGGTACTTTAGTGCTCTTTCATTTCCTGACTTGAATCGAGGTATTCTGAGACCATTTGCGCAGCCGTAAGTGGGATCCCAGTCGTCGGTCCTGAATTTTTCCTCATCTCCTTGTCCAATAGTAACCTTCATAACTCGCTCTTCAATGGTCGAATTTAGACTATTTTGAGCTCATTGGAATGGTAACTCGACAAGCTTCCAAATGGGACCAGAATTGGATAATTTAGAGACCATTCACTATCCCAAAAGCACGTTGGAACTCTTCGATTATCATTTTGCAATTTGGATTATTAATCTTTTTAAATCGCCTGATCCAACGGAGACGCTCAATACTCCCACATTTGATGTCGGATTTGGGCAATTTTTGATCATCTGAAAGGTACTTTAATGCTCTTTCATTCCTCACTTGAATCGTGGTATTCCGAGACTATTTACACATCCATAAGTGGGATCGCAGTCATCGGTCCTAAATTTTTCGTTAATCTCCTTGTCCAATAGTAACCTTCATAACTCTCTCTTTAGTGGTTGACTTTAGACAATTTTGAGCTCCTTGGAATGGTAACTCGACAAGCTTCCAAATGGGAACAGAATTTGCAAATTTTGAGGCCGTTCAATATCCTAAAAGCACGTTTGAACTCTTCGATCTTCATTTTGCGATTTGGATTGTTAATCTTTCTAAATCACGCAATCCAACAGAGACTCTCATGACTCCCTCCTTTGATGTTGTATTAGGTCAATTTTTGTTCATCTGAAAGATACTTTAATGCTCTTTCATTCCTGATTGGAATCATGGTATTCCAAGACCGTTTGGGCGTTCATAAGTGGGATCGCAGTCGTCGGTCCTGAATTTTTCCATCATCTCCTTGTCCAATAGTAACCTTCATAACTTTCTCTTTAGTGGCTAAATTTAGACTATTTTTAGATCATTGGAATGGTAACTCAACAAGCTTCCAAATGGGAGTAGAATTGGCAAATTTTAAGACCGTTTGAGATCCCAAAACACGTTGGAACTCTTCGATCATCATTTTGCAATTTCGATCGTTAATCTTTCCAAATCGCGCGAACTAACAGTGACACTCATGACTCCCTCATTTGATGTCGGATTGGGTCAATTTTTGGTCATATGAAAGGTACTTTAGTGCTCTTTCATTTCCTGACTTGAATCGAGGTATTCTGAGACCATTTGCGCAGCCGTAAGTGGGACCCCAGTCGTCGGTCCTGAATTTTTCCTCATCTCCTTGTCCAATAGTAACCTTCATAACTCGCTCTTCAGTGGTCGAATTTAGACTATTTTGAGCTCATTGGAATGGTAACTCGACAAGCTTCCAAATGGGACTAGAATTGGCTAATTTTGAGACCGTTTGATATCCCAAATGCATGTTGGAACTCTTCGATTGTCATTTTGCAATTTGGATTGTTAATCTTTCCAAATCACGTGATGAAATGGAGACGCTCATGACTTCCACTTTTAATGTCGAATAGAGTCAATTTTTGATCATCTGAAAGGTACTTTAATGCTCTTTTATTCCTCACTGCAATCGTGGTATTCCGAGACCATTTGTACATCCGTAAGTGGGATCGCAATCGTCGGTCCTAAATTTTTTCTTAATCTCCTTGTCCAAAAGTAACCTTCATAACTCTCTCTTCAGTGGTTGAATTTAGGCTATTTTGAGCTCATTGGAATGATAACTCGATAAGCTTCCAAATGGAACAAGAATTGGCTAATTCTGACACTGTTCGTTATCCCAAAAGCACGTTGGAACTCTTCGATCGTCATTTTGCAATTTGGATTATTAATCTTTCCAAATCACGTGATCCAATAGAGACGCTCATGACTCCCTCGTTTGATGTCGAATTGGGTCGATTTTTTATCATCTAAAACATACTTTAGTGCACTTTCATTCCTGACTTGAATCATGGTATTTCGCGACCATTTGCACATCCGTAAGTGAGATCGCGGTCGTCGGTCCTGAATTTTTCATTAATCTCCTTGTCCTATAGTAACCTTCGTAACTCTCTCTATAGTGGTCGAATTTAGACTATTTTGAGCTCATTGGAATGGTAACTCGGCAAGCTTCCAAATGGGCCTAGAATTGGCTCATTCTGAGACCGTTCGATATCCTAAAAGCACGTTCGAAGTCTTCGATCATCATTTTGCAATTTGGATTGTTGATCTTTCTATATCGTGCGATCTAATGGAGATGCTCATGACTCCCTCGTTTGATGTCGGATTAGGTCAATTTTTGGTCATTTGAAAGGTACTTTAGTGCTCTTTCATTCTTGACTTGAATCGTGGTATTTTGAGACCATTTGTGCATCTGTAAGTGGGATCGCAGTCATCGGTCCTGAATTTTTCATTAATCTCCTTGTCCAATAGTAACCTTCATAACTCTCTCTTCAGTGGTCGAGTTTAGACTATTTTGAGCTCATTGGAATGGTAACTTGACAAGCTTCCAAATGGGACTAGAATTGGCAATTCTGAGACCGTTCGATATCCCAAAAGCATGTTGGAACTCTTTGATCATCATTTTGCAATTTGGAATGTTAATCTTTATAAATCGGGTGATCCAACGGAGATGCTCATGACACCCTCTTTTCATGTCGGATTGGGTCAATTTTCGGTCATCTGAAAGGTACTGTAATGCTCTTTCATTCCTGACATGAATCATGGTATTTTGAGACAATTAGCACATCCGTAAGTGGGATCACAGTCGTCAGTCCTGAATTTTTCCTTCATCTCCTTGTCCAAAAGTAACCTTCATAACTCTCTCTTCAGTGGTCAGATTTAGACTATTTTGAGCTCATTGGAATGGGAACTCGACAAGCTTCTAAATGGAACCAGAATTGGCAAATTCTCAGGCCGTTCGGTATCCCAAAAGCACATTGGAACTCTTCGATCGTCATTTTGCAATTTGGATTGTTAATCTTTCCAAATCGCTCAATCTAAAGGAGACGCTCATGACTACCTTGTTTGATGTCGAATTGGGTTGATTTTTGATCATCTGAAAGCTACTTTAGTGCTCTTTCATTCCTGACTTGAATCGTGGTATTCTGAGATCATTTACACATCCGTAAGTGGGATCGCAGTCGTCGGTCCTAAATTTTTCCTTAAGCTACTTGTCCAATAGTAACCTTCACAACTCTCTCTTCACTGGTTGAATTTTGGCTATTTTGAGCTCATTGGAATGGTAACTCGATAAGCTTCCAAATGGAACAAGAATTAGCTAATTCTGACACCGTTCGTTATCCCAAAAGCCCGTTAGAACTCTTCGATCGTCATTTTGCAATTTGGATTGTTAATCTTTCCAAATCACGCGATACAACGGAGACACTCATGACTCCGTCGTTTGATGTCGAATTGGGTTGATTTTTTATCATCTGAAAGATATTATAGTGCTCTTTCATTTATGACTTAAATCATGGTATTCCGCGACCATTTGCACATCCGTAAGTGAGATCGCAGTCGTCGGTCCTGAGTTTTTCATTAATCTCCTTGTCTTATAGTAACCTTTATAACTCTCTCTACAGTGGTCGAATTTAGACTATTTTGAGCTCATTGGAATGGTAACTCGACAAGCTTCCAAATGGGACCAGAATTTGCTAATTCTGAGACCATTCAATATCCCAAAAGCACGTTTGAACTCTTCGATCATCATTTTACAATTTGGATTATTAATCTTTCTAAATCGTGCGATCCAATGAAGATGATCATGGCTCCCTCGTTTGATGTCGGATTGGGTCAATTTTTGGTCATCTAAAAGGTACTTTAGTGCTCTTTCATTCTTGACTTAAATGGTAGTATGAGACCATTTGCGCATTTGTAAGTGGGATCGCAGTCATCGGTCCTTAATTTTTCATCAATCTCCTTGTCCAATAGTAACCTTCATAACTCTCTCTTCAGTGGTCGAATTTAAACTATTTTGAGCTCATTGGAATGGTAACTCGACAAGCTTCCAAGTGGGACCAGAATTGGCTAATTTTGAGACCGTTCGATATCCCGAAAGCACATTAGAACTCTTCGATCATCATTTTGCAATTTGGATTGTTAATCTTTATATATCGGGCGATCCAACGGAGATGCTCATGACACCCTCTTTTCAGGTCAAATTGGGTCAATTTTTAGTCATCTGAAAGGTACTGTAATTCTCTTTCATTCCTGACATAAATCGGGGTATTCCGAGACTGTTTGCACATACGTAAGTGGGATCGCGGTCGTCGGTCCTGAATTTTTCCTTCATCTCCTTGTCCAATAGTAACCTTCATAACTCTCTCTTTAATGGTCGAATTTAGACCATTTTGAGCTCATTGGAATGGTAACTCGACAAGCTTCCAAATGGGACCAGAATTGGATAATTCAGAGATCGTTCAATATCCTAAAAACACGTTGGAACTCTTCGATCATCATTTTACAATTTGGATTATTAATCTTTCTAAATCGCCTGATCCAACAGAGATGCTCAATACTCCCACATTTGATGTCGGATTTGGTCAATTTTTGGTCATCTAAAAGGTACTTTAATGCTCTTTCATTCCTCACTTGAATCGTGGTATTCCAAGACCATTTGCACATCCGTAAGTGGGATCGCAATCGTAGGTGCTAAATTTTTCCTTAATATCCTTGTCCAGTAGTAACCTTCATAACTCTCTCTTCAGTGGTTGAATTTAGGCTATTTTGAGCTCATTGGAATGGTAACTCGATAAGCTTCCAAATGGAATAAGAATTGGCTAATTCTGACACTGTTCGTTATCCCAAAAGCACATTGGAACTCTTCGATCGTCATTCTGCAATTTAGATTATTAATCTCTCCAAATCGTGCGATCCAACAAAGACGCTCATGACTCCCTCATTTTATGTCGAATTGGGTTAATTTTTAATCATCTGAAAGGTACTTTAGTGCACTTTCATTCCTGACTTGAATCATGGTATTCCGCGACCATTTGCACATCCGTAAGTGAGATCGCGGTCGTCTGTCCTGAATTTTTCATTAATCTCCTTGTCCTATAGTAACCTTCATAACTCTCTCTACAGTAGTTAAATTTAGAATATTTTGAGCTCATTAGAATGGTAACTCGGCAAGCTTCCAAATGGGCCCAGAATTAGCTATTTCTGAGACCGTTCGATATCCCAAAAGAACGTTCGAAGTCTTCGATCATCATTTTGGTACAAATACGGCCGAAACACCTAGTTCATCAGGTCCATGAACACGACGGGTGCGTTTGTGAGTCCAAATGACATCACAAGGAACTCGTAGTGCCCCAAGCTGCTTCTGAATGTTGTTTTCTGCACGTCCTCATCCTGACGCGCAACTGGTGATACCCTAACTGTAAGTCGATCTTAGTAAACTACTGTGCCCCTTTCAACTGATCGAACAAATCATCTATCCTGGGTAAAGGATACTTGTTCTTTACTGTCACTTGATTCAACCTGCGATAATCAATACACAACTGCAGTGATCTATCCTTCTTCTTTACAAACAACACGGGTGCTCCCCAAGGAGATACACTCAGTCGTATGAAGCCTGCATCCAACAGATCATCGATCTGTCTCCTCAGTTCCTCCATCTCACATGAAGGCATGTGATACGTCGGTAGAGATATAGGTGTCACACCAAGCACTAGATCAATGATAAAATCAATCTCGCGCTGAGGAAGTAATCCATGTATATTCCTGAACACATCCGCAAAATCCTGAACTACTGGCGTGTTCCCAAGTGTCGGACCACCAACATCTCTAGCAAGGTAGCATAACAACTAATGCAGTAGTACTAACTGACCTGAACCGGGAATGTAAAGGTCATGCCCTCAGGTCCATGGGTTGTCACCACCCTAGTATCACAATCGATCTCTGCCTTCATCTCGGTGAGTCAATCCATACTGAGGATCACATCGTAATGACACAGCGGAGTAATAATCAGGTCGACGAGTATTATTCTGCTCCCTAAGTCTATCAAACAACCCTTACACATCTTGGTAGTGTCTAAGAAAGTCCCTGTAGCGGTAAGGAGTCTCAACCCAACCATAAGACTAGTTTCCAACCCCAATCGCTTGACTGCTACATATGATATTATAGAAATAGTGGACCCAGTGTCCACCAATAAGAAGACTGGTGTACCTTGAATATGTGTTGTGACTTCAAAAGCCATCGGTGTTGTAACTGCTGTCTCGGATGCCTCAGCTGTAAGTGAGTGCACACAAGCTTGTTGAGGTCGATTCGGCTGCGGTGCCATAGGTCACTGAGGCGGCCTAAATTGAGGTATGGGTGGCGAGTAAGAAGGTTGTGCAGGTGGTACTGAACGTAGAGGTGGAGCCAAGATATCTGGGGGCATTTAACGGTTGATCTTCTGAGGGGGCATGAAGCCATTGTCCCTCATCCTAGTAAAATAGTAAGTGTCAAAATGGCCCGACCTCTTGCAATAGGTACACCATATATCAGGTCACCTCAGCTGTGTCGATGGAGCCGTAAGCCGAGGAGGAGAATCTGCTCGTGGCCTCTTGCCAAGGAACGGTCTGCTCAAAAAATCTGGTCGAGGCCTCGAACCCATAGAGACGCGTGCACTGAATAGTCTATCCCCATCTTGCTCATCTCATAAAGACATGTTCACTATCTCAGCATAGTTGAGAATGCTAGCGCAACACATCTTCATGCGTATCTCCGGTCGCAAACCCTCAAAAGATTGCCGCATTCGCATCCGCTCGTCTGCTAATATTAAGGGAGCGTATCTGAGCAGCTCCGTGAACCTATTCTTGTACTCTACCACGGTCATCCCTCCCTGTTGGAGGTAAAGAAACTATCCCTCCTTTTCATTGCGGTACTTGAGGGGAAAGTACTTCTCATGGAAGCGGGTCTCAAAAGCGTCCCATGTCCATACATGTCCTATGGAAACTATCTGCAGGATGTTATCCCACCACAGACTGGCCTCCTTCTCGAACATGTAGGTGACCAGTTCAACCTGCTCTGCCTCAGTACAGTGTAGCGGCTTCAGCATCTTAGAGATGCGGTCAAGCCAGTACTCGGCCTCCTCGGGTCTGTGAGTACCTGCAAAAGTAGGAGGTCGAAAGCGTTAGAATTGCTCAAATAAGCCGTTGGCACTCATGTTTCCAGCAGGGTGCACAGGTGGTGCAGACGGGGCCACGCTCATGTTTTGGGCAAGGGCCCCCGCGATGGTGGTCCAAATCTGCTGCTGCTGCTGCATAAGGAGCATCATTTGCTCCAACCTATTAGGAGGAGAAGCCGCCTGAGGCATGTATGGCGTCAAGGTAGACGCGTGGTTCTGCTCTAGAACCGGTGATGGAAAAGGTGTTGGCCCGTAGGTGGGGCCAGTGGTCGACTGTGAATCCGGCATAGTCTCATGATTCGGGCCCAAACCGGGGTCCGTATGGGTATCGCTTAGGGGAGGTGCCCCGTCACTCGATTCGCCAAGTGTAAGACGTACCGTACTCCGAGTGGCCTTAAGTGGCATCCCCTATACACATCATAGGGTGCAACTCATGTAAGATTTAACATAACAACACTCAATTTCTCAAGCATTCTACACATTTCATAGCAAAAGGAGCTGCATGCATTTCATTTAACCAAAATTGTCACAATACATGAGATGTAGTTTTGCATGAATCATGATAGAAGATACATGTGAGCTAATCTAACAAAGCTTTTGAACACTAAAACATTACAACAACTTTACCATACTACTAAGCCTATCAAGGCTATAACATAGAAAATAAGAAAGCAAAGAAGACCCAAAGACGGCTACAACATAGGACTAGTCGTCTGAATCTGGTGATGGTGGAGGAGAAGCCTTGTCTTACAGACCGCATAGGAGAGCCTTCAAAGTGCAAGACACCTTCTTAAATTTTTGTTTCATGAAGGCCCTATTCTCTTCAAGTTCGGCCCAGGTCTCTCTGACCTCCTATCGCAGGGTGACTTGGCCCTCTTCGATCTGAGCCAAGCGGGCTTCTAAGGCAGCCCGATCCTGGTGGTGCTCATGTGTAGCAAGTGGAGAGCCCTCATCAGAGTCTTGGGCCTCCTCTTCTTCCTCTTCCTACTCTTCCTCTTCATCGCTTCCTTCCTCACCTTCCTCATCCTTGCTTCCCTCTTCCCCTTCACTTTCTTCCTTTATCTCATCACCATATTCATCATGACGGGCTTGGCGTGGTCGTGTCCCAATACCCATGTTGTTGAGCGTAGAGTCATTGATAAAGTGAATCAGCACAAGCTCTATGTAAAGTCGGTAGCCGAACTCGTGAGCGAGCTTGCATATGAGTCTACTAAATAGGAGTGAAAGATCTCCCCAAATAGAGCATGCGGTCTGTACTATCTGTAGCAGGATGAATGTAAGCAGACATATCCTGTCTACCTGCCCCGCTCTGTATAGGAAGGCCACCATCAAACGCGTGCATTCGGTGCGATTACTCCACCAGAGATACACATTGTATGTGAATATGTGGTGGAGTAGGCGAAAGTCAGGGGTCATCTTCATCACTGGGAGGTAGTTGCCTCGACTCCAATGGATCGGTCGGTCGCAAAGAAATCACATGCGGTAATCTCTTTCACGCGCACTCCTGAGGTTCTTCTCGCTAGCATGAACCTCACCGCGCTCCATCCCCATGATACGAGCTATCACACCAACATCAATTGTGGCTTCTCGCCTTCCCACAGGAATAAGGAACTAAAAAGGCTCTAGCGATGGGTCTCGTATATGGGCGTAGAAGGCTCGAACAGTACTCTCACATGCACATGACTTGCCCTCAAATATGGGACCCCATCCGGCATCCACTAAGAGGTTCAATCACCGGATAAAGCCCAAATAGCTTCTCATCCACGTGAGCTTCGTAGAGAACTCTACAACCCTGGAATCTACCATGTACGATGCTCGACTATAGGGCTCTTTCAGGTGGAACTTGGGGATCAAGATCCCGCTTCATCCTCTGCTCTCATGCGGCGCTTGTACTTGCTTCGACGCCCGATTTCTTCCTCGGACGGGTTGGGTGACTTGGCCAGCTTCATTTGTGCAAGCCCTCTTCTTTCGAAAGAAGTGTGGAGAGGGAGAAGATCGCAGCCACAAGCTCAAAAAGAGCCATGAAGCCAAGGGAGCTTCAAGGATGGAATGGGTTGGTGGATTTGGGGGTGTATGAGACACAAAATGGTTTGGTGTGCTCAAATGAGAGGGATTAAGGGAGATAGGTGGTTGCAGAAGATGGGTTTGAGAGAATGGTGGAAGTGGGTGCAAGAAAAGGAAGATTGGAGGGGGGATTTGAGAGAAAAAAATAAGATTTTTAGAAGTTTGGAGAGCTTGGAGGGGTGAGAATGGAAGAAATGAAGCAAATGGGAAAGATATAAGGGGTCCAACATGATTTCGTGGGCCCCACATGCATGTACAACCAACGGCCCGACTGGCCCGCTGACCGTGGACCGCGATGCATCACGGTAAGGGCGATGCCTTCTCGGTCCGTTGGACCTCTGGGCGATGGCATCCCCCTCCCGGGGTGCCAGAAATGTGCGAGACCCACCTCGGGTCACACTGTTTTATGTGGTTTAGGCCCCCGAGCCCGTTTGGTACGGTTTCGGGTTCTATCTCGCATATATTCACGCTTTCCGTATTATTTGAGCATGAAATACCCCGAATCACCGTCTACACCTATCAACTGATGGTCTATAAAGGTATTGGGATCATCTCACATGATCACAGATGCTTACAAGTCATATTTCACGGTCAATTTCACCTATCGGCGAAACTGGGAATCCTACGACTGTTTCTACGTTTCACCGCTCCCTCCTAAATCAAAGTACATTAGTGTGCATCATGTTACCATAACCCAGGTCTAGTTTAATCCAAATCATACTCTAATACCAACTTATAACGCCCTAAATTTTGAGAGTCGAGCAAAAGCTTAACTCCCGAGATCCGTTGCATCACTTATGCAACATAAATAATAATGATTAAATGTTGTCTATATTAGTACATTAAACATGAATAAGATTATACTAAATCAGCATATCATACTCCAGAGACAATTAGATTATGCAAGCAAAAGACTATGTTAAATACATAAGGCGTATAAGTGGTTGTAAGTCCCCAGAGTAAGAACATGTCACCAGTTTAAATAATTACATGTATAATTCCAAAATTTACAAAATGATAAGGTGTAATGTTCAACTAGTCCGTATTCCTGCGATCCCTGCAATGCAACTCTAGGTTTACATAGACCCACTAGAGAGTTGCATGTAGGAGAACTCCTCGTCGTCGTCATAAAAGTCAGGCTCCATCTCGTAAGCCGCAACATCATCTGCAACTACAACAGAGTCTGATTGGTGTTTTAAAACACCGTCCCAGATTGGGAGTGAGTGATCAACTCAATGGAGCTATAAGGTAAAGGTTAACATGTTATCAATTCAGTCAACCAATATGATAAAGCAGTACAACAATCATGTCCTAACTAATCTGGTTAATGCAAGAATGATATGCGATAATGATGCATGTCATCGCTTGCAATCCCTCTACGACATCATCTCATGGTCACACATGCTGAACTCCCATTATGCTCAACTCCCACGCCAAAGGCACATGCAATGTGGTGCATGGTCGTGTTAACCAAGTTCTTAATTAGACCTATTTATACAGCAGATTCAAAAAGCTAAAGTACCTCCCTTTATATCATTACCCCAAACAATGATCCATCTGGAGTTGTCAATCCTAGTTAATCACATACGATAGGCAAGTTATAAGGCAACATCACCCCTGATTTGAAAAGCAGTGGATAGGCAAGTTCAGGTCACTACGAAGAGGCTCGTCACCTCAGCGTAGGCCTTAGTTTATACTCGAGGTCACTACGGAAAGGCTCGTCACCTTAATGTAGACCGACAACTCGAATACAGTGTCCCATATACCACTATATTCGGCTCACGAGTTTGTATTGCTCACTGGTCACTACGGGGAGGCCCATCACCCCAGTGTAGGCCGACAGCTTGACCATGGTGTCACATACACTACCATGCCCGACTCATGAGTCTTAGCGGATCATGGTACCAAGGTTAAACGGGCTTTGCATTAGTAAGTGGTACCTTAGATTTAAAAAGTAACGTCCATGCATGGTAAACACACATTAGGCCAATCGAGTTACTTGAAAAGCATGATTGGTACGAGCGCATGCTAACTTAATCGACATGGAGCGCATACGCACTCCTTGTGGCCTGACCACTGTTGATAATCACCGTACGACTTAAATTCATCGAACGTGTCCATGGTGGTGAAACTAATTCGGCCACTCGATCGGAAACTGTTACCGATTGCCTGGACTATGTGTAACACCCCGTACTTTCCAGTACTCGTATGTTACCATATACCCAAACTTAGCATAAATACAAGCCTGACTTAAGTAAACATTCACGTTCATCCTAGTTTGAAATTGACTGATGAAAGTAGTCTGCACCTATGTATCGAGCTATCCATCCATTAATCTTTACGACGAACCATCATGTCATCAGTGCAACCCATTGATACGACTTCGATCACCTCGATAGATGGATCAAACCATCTAGTAGTCATATAATATTTAATAAGTATAATTATTTTATTTAATTATATTTTACACAAACATAGATCAGAAAAATTATAGATGTATTTTGATAAATTATTTATCATGTAGAAGTGTATGAAAATATATTATAATAAGAGTGATACGTATATATTTAATGTATATAAAATATTATCAAAATAATATTATATTAACTACACACAACGAATAATAATTTTACAATGTATAATTGAATTATAAATATTAATGTAGTATTGAATATTTTTATAAACATGTGTACCAAAAATTATTAGATGTTTGAATAAAATTTTATATTATTTAACAATGTGATTTTAAATAGGATATTGTACAATTTTCAGTCCATATATATGTATAATATGAGACTATATATTATGAATTATATATTAATAAATAGGTGATCAATGGCATGCATATAGTACTATGTTAATATTAAAATTATATTTTTATATGTATATGAGATTTTAATCATTTTAATTATAAGTAATGTATAGTAGTAATAAAAAAATAAAAATAAAAATTTTTAATAATAGTATTGGTTAGTAATATAGGATGAAAACCTTACAAATGGCCCCTTGGACCTTTCTAACCATTGACGTTCAATTTCGGGCTGATCCGACTAACAAATCAGTGGGAAATCCATAAACGAGACCCGAATCAAGTTGTGGGGCCCACCTGGGCCTCACATGTGCCCCAAACTGGGTCGGGCCCCTATATAGGGACCCCTAAACAAATGAACGGTGTAGATTTATCACGAACATCACATGTGACCCCACACACGATGCATGTGTAACATGTACCACCATGCATGAGGTGCACCAAGCCAAGCTTGCTAGGTCAAACAACTTTGACCGAGCAAAAAACGCAAAAAGAAGAAAATTTTCAAAACTCCTCCCGCCATTTGAAATTTAAACTAGGAGATTTTCAAACCCCAAAGTGGACCACCCTGGCCACTTTCCGGACGATCCAAACCGTCCATTTTACTCACGTGGGTCCACTGAACAAAATAGTATAGGGTCCTTGACCCATGCATTGAAACAACAAAGATCAGCACCAACCGTCCATTTCCTTCATGTGGGGTTGAGATTCAATAGGATGGACCATCAGGTAGCTTGTTGGGCAAGCAAACATCACATGGACCAAAGGTTTTTAACCTTCCTCCTTGCCAGCTGAGATGAGTCCTCTCACAGCCCAAAAATGACTGACAACTAAGAAGGAAGAAAAATGAGATTTTCTTATTTTGGTTAGCAATAGCTGTCACATTGGTGACCATCCGATGGGCCACGTGGCTTCATTTCATCCCTCCAACATGAAGGGTACAAGATTAGATGAGAGGTTTTCTCATCTCATGAGAATGAGGATGAAATAGAGGAGATCTCATGAGATATAGCCAGATCTCACCTGAGATTCGAGAAGTAGACCCCACAATGCTTATGGGCCCCATCCAAATAGATCAAATGGTCCGGATTGCCCTAAAACCCCCTTAGTAACAATCTGCCATTGATGGGTGAGTCATCTTCCCCAAATGACCCATCCAAACACAATCATGAGATGGGACCCATTAGGCCAGAAAAGTACACTGTTAGGGAGCCCAAGGCACTACTAATCCATCCCCAAACATGGATGGGCCCCATGCATGACCATTTTGCAATCACGACCGTTGCATGGGGAGAGCCTCTTTCCAACCATTAGAAGCTCTCTCCCACGCAAATAAATTTGGGCACTATTACCCTCAGTTTTCACACCAGAGAAAAAAAAAAGGGGGAAAGGAGTGAAGGAGAGGGAAGAGAGAAGGAGAAAGAGAGAGGTAGAGCAAGGAGAGTCATTGTGTAGGTGACTCAGTGTCGCCCTGCACCAACTCAGCCTGCGCAAGGCAGACCAAGTTGGGTCAGTGCTGACTTGCAGCACACCTGCCAGGAGAGAAAGGAAAGGGCCATGGGCCACCCTACAGATCAAGCCAGGTAATGGCCTAACCTCCCCTCATTTTCTTCCTCCCAGTAATGCATCAAAATGGGAAGTTCAACCATGGTTCGGGCCTCCAAACTGAGCTGGAACCCGACCAAGATCGTGACCTATCCAGGCCATTTTTAGCCCACGCCTAAAGCTGAAATCGAGCCGTGAAACCAGGTTCCATCAGGCCTGAACATGGGCTGTGTACACGCCCTATCTAGGCCCCGAAGCGATGCCAAAACTGAGCTTCAGTGGGCCATAAAAACAGCACTCAGCCGTTGCATAAATACAGTTGAATATGCAGCTTGAAAATTGCCGAGATTGCAACTTGAACACAGCTGAAAATCAGCCTGAAAACGGCTGGGATTTCAACTGGAAATCAGTCGAATATTCGACTTGAAAAACAGCTGAGAATTTCATCCTGAGAACAGCTAGAAATTCAGCTTAAGGGCAACTGGAACCCAGCATTCATCAGGCCATGGAAACACTGAAAGAAGGCCCTCCGTTGGGCAGAAAATATGGCAGAAAACGAGCCCTTATATGGGCTCTGATCGGCCTGTAAATAGGCTGATTTGGGCTAGAATCAGGCCCTTATTGGGCCGTAAGAATGGGTGGGCCGTACCACGATTGAAATAGGTGGGCTGCACCTCACCTAAAGCACCGTTTGCCACACACAAACAACAGATGGACCACACCTCATCTGAGTGTCAGGTGGGCCTCTCCACAAGACGCCATGGGCCATCCAAGTTAGGGCCTGGGGCGGTTAGCCCAGGCCAGTCTTTTAGGCCATTTCTAGGCAGAACTGTCGAGCCTAGTGCAAGCCTAGTTCAGGCAACAAATGGGCAGCAGTATTAGGCCAAATCAGGCCGAGGTCAGGCCCAGTTCAGGTCTTGTTAATGGAAGAATTCCAAGCCCAAATTGGGCCACTTGATGTACCAAATTCTAGTGGGTCTGATCACTCTAATTCAAGCCCAAGTAACCATATTCGTGGGACCCTTCAAACTCAACTTGCTGCCAAGTCAACTAATGTAAGTCAGTTTTCTTTCTCAAAGTGAGTCGTTGATTTATTATCATGAATTGGTATTGCTATAGTCATCGTGATTATTAATTTTGTTTAGCCATTAGCAAGCTATGTATGCTGACATTAGTTATTATAAACAAACTACCACAATTCGATGTTAGACATTGGTATTTGTCTACCATCCCTAGATATTATCATTTATAATAGACCACAATATCCAATACCATCATTAGTAAAGATTTTATTACTACAACTTGTATTATTTAAGAGGCTATTAATCGTTAATGGGATATTAGGTGATGTTAGTATATTTAAATATAAACTTGCGAGTCATCATTATTAGTATTGATTGATTTATACTTCTACTATGAATATTGGATAAGAATAGCCATAAGTAAATGATCTATACTAATATTAGTTATGGTAGACAAGAATAAAATAATATCATTACTAAATACTAGTGTTTTGTTTTGTCACTCTTAAATGTTATTATAAATAGTGGATTATAATGTTAATTATCATCATAATGATTTTTAGTAGTATGTTAGCTAATATTAATACTATCGTTAATGTTAATAATTAGGTTATGGTTACTAGGTTAGCATGGTAAATAAGTTTTACATTAATTAACATTTAAATCCCAGAAATATATGCCTAGAACTAAACCCTAGGATGAAAATCTTAATTTTACATCAAAACCTTAAGATAAGTAAATTCAAAACCCTAGGCCATGATCTTAAACCTACATAGTACATAGAACTTGGATCTAATGGTACAAGTTCATGAATTGTGTTAGGATTCAATTCTAAAGGCACAAGCACTTTACGACACTAATAGGCGATTCCAAGTATAAGGTGATGATTCTTCCCCTTGAGCTTTCCATTTTCCCATTAGCCTAAATTATAGTTTGTATTTAAATTTATAATTGATATCTCCGTTTCATAGACACATGTGTTAATTGTTAGAATTAAATTGCTATATTACATGCTTAATATTTATCCTGCATATTTATTCATGCTTGTGGATATATTTGAGGATTGCCTATTGAACTTAAATTGTTACACCAGTGGGAAACCCCCACTTATATATGTGTACACCCATACTTGGGATGTAACTCGACTGGTTGTGATAGTAATGGACCTTCAGCTTAATGGTTATTGAATAGTGGTTTAAATTAACCATTGATGTGGGCCTACCATCTATGGTTGTTGTATCTAATGGTTTTCAAGGATGGTCTTTTATCGCATGGTTTTGATACTCGCCCTATGTGGCTTATTTTGGTATTTGTCTTATGTGACTTGTTTTGATATCGCCCTATGTGGCTTGTTTTAATATCACCATAAGTGGCATTGTTCTGATATTTTCCCTATATAAGTTTGACGTTTTATACTGTCCAACCATGCTATGGTTAGCCTCATATATTATAATACGATTGACCACTAGTCGACAGGTTTCCATTAAACATCCCAAGATGGTAGTCTCATGAGCCGAGGATGGTGGTATGGGACCTATGCCCGAGCTGTCGGCCTACGCTGGTGACAAGCCCGCGTAGTGACCTTGAGCTTACCTAAATTGGCTGATTGCAACTAGACTAATAATGATTTGGCTAATCATGCATCTATGGCATATTGGTGATGACGGGTGGCTAATTCTGGATGCTATAGCACGTGCCCTTAGGATAATCGAGGTATCGTTTCGCTAGCTCCCAAACCACCGATTATCGACCCCTGTTCCGACTGGATGATTTTCTCAGATCGATAATTTGCATGGGTAACGAGCCCAAATTTCGCACGGATGAGCATCCCCAAGGCGATGTGCATTCAGCATCCATGCATTTAAAAAGACTGCATCATGTGTTGTTTTGATTGCCTTGTTGTTTTATAACTATGCTTACCTAATGCGGCGATGTGTAATCTTGAGGGGAATTCATACTGAGTTGGCTACTCATCTATCAAAAATATAACCGTACAGGTAGCACAGGTGGTTTAAGTGATATGCAGGTTTAGACTGATGAGGGCCGTTATGGTGGTCAAGGACACGTGGTTGTACCTGCCAAGGAAGCTGCGCAATCTTGCAGCTTTCGTTTGTGTTTCGTATGCTTTTAAATTTCTCCTCATCTATCAAAAATATAACCGTACAGGTAGCACAGGTGGTTTAAGTGATATGCAGGTTTAGACTGATGAGGGCCGTTATGGTGGTCAAGGACACGTGGTTGTACCTGCCAAGGAAGCTGCGCAATCTTGCAGCTTTCGTTTGTGTTTCGTATGCTTTTAAATTTCTCATGTGTGTAATCTTGTATTTGTTATTGTGGAGACATTGGTTTGTATAAGTCATTATGGGCAACCTCTTGTACATCCCAAATGTAAATGAAAATTTTCATTGTGTATGATTTGTCCATTTTACGCTCATCCGCTTACTCTGATAATTAATATATATATATACACTCAAATTTGACCATCCTTTAAAGTTAACACTCGGGTTTTTAGGAAACGAGTCATATACTCGGGTCCTGAAAACACGGGGCGTTACACTATGCGATAGTCCCAATCATACTCAGTTGCAATTGGCATTCATATGTGACAGTCAAACAACATTTAACAACCAAATCACATGTAAATCTCATTCAAGCATTTTAACAAACACATAGTGCACATGTTATCACACATGGGCATTTCATACATGAATCTATTCATATAGCTAAGGTAGTTGAGAATCTCATCTCAACACCTTTAATAAATGCATTTCATCAAACAATCACCCATTCAGACATTTTATCAAATACTTAGACTACACATTTCAAACATACATGTAATGAATTAGTTATAACACATTATGGCAAATCCTTTCATAAAGGAGTTGTCACGCATACAACGATCATGTATTCTCAATTAATAATCATGGCAAGCACAAATCGAAATTCCATATTCATTCGAACATTTCAACAAACACATGGAATGCATAGTTAATAAGCATAGTTCATACACATGTAATATATGGAAAACATCGTATCTAAAGGTATATGGTGGCAATTAAGTCAGTCATAAACCATTACTGACATTGAAAGCCTTGAAAACCATAACCTAAACGTTTATAGTCCGTACCTTTCGCCGATACGCTCGTTACGAACACGGTTCGTACATCACGTCCTTATCTATGGCACAACGGCTACCTAAACATTGAAATAGGTTAGCTATTTCACCATTTTACCTATTTGGATTCCTAAAACAGATTAGGGTTAGGATTTCTTACCCAAATATAGAGTCCAAATCGCCAGTATAGCAACACGGGAGAGACGATTTGATATGTGGAGCGGTGGCAATGAATCCCAGCAACTATTTATCTCTCTCTCTCTCTCTCTCTCTCTCTCTCTTCTCCTCACTCTTTCCTCCTCTTTTCACCATTCTTTCTCCTAGGGTTAGGAAAATTCGTATGGAATGAGAGAGGAGTGGGTTAAGGGTCTTATATATGCCCAGATGTGATGTAAATGGCCCCAGGGCTATGATATACTTAGGGTATAGCGAAAGGGTGGCTGTTTTGGGCCAACGGAGTTCATCTGGAGGTCCATTTTTTGCACATGGTCCAGAGAAAGTTATCTGACAATGGATCTATGTCAGGTTAAGATTTCGGTTCGATCGGATTTGTGGATCAACTGCGGATGACCAATTTCAGTTCAACGGTTATCGTCACTCGATCAGGTCCACAAGTACACTAACCTGTGTAGGGAAATTTCTCTGATCCAAGGGTGAAGTTGGGTCAGAATCTGACAGTCTGAAACCTTAAATTTGGCCTGCAAGTGAACGGCCCAAATTATTTAAGTTTGAGTTCATTTCTTAAGGATATTCGCGTTTCTCACACACTTCGCTCCAGGTTCAAGTTGTGCGTTTCTGGATACTATTTGGACTCGATTATCGCGATGGTTGTCAAGCCCAGTAAGAAAGCCATAACCATATAGTTTCGCGACAATCGGACTTTCGACGCGCGGTCCAGGTCCGATACGGAGTTTCAATGTGCTCCCGAGAGCAACTGGGTTTTGAGATTAATCCTAGGTTTCTAGGTAGTGTTGGATTAGCGAATCTAATGGTTTTAGGTCTTGCAGTTCGTATAGAAAGTGGTTCAAGCTAATTCCACTGGTGATTGAGTTTAGTACTTAATTAATTTTCATCTAATGTCTAAAGAATTCGACCCTTAATGATTTCTGCCTGAGGTGGTACTCAGGTCTTTATACGGATTTTTCCCAGACGTTACATTTAGCCTTGGTGAATAGATGTCTAGAAGAGATTCTGGTTATTGGAAGTCCCAGATAATTGATGTGGAAATTGCCATTAATGACCTTAGTTCTGATATATGGTAGCAGATGAGGCTGAAAAATGTATAGTAGTTGGATATTGAATGATTAAAAGCATTAACCACTTCTGTTGCTTTTCTGCATATACACAAGATTCATAGGCTGAAAAATTGCCGCTGAGTTCGTGTTTTATGTTCGGTTAGTAGAGAAGGACAAGCTCTTTATACCAGATGACCTACAACTGAAGAAAATTTCCAAGTAAATTGTACGAGGTTTACAGTAATCTTTTAGTGCAGGAAATTTCCAAATATGTGCATTTTAGTCCGAGTTCTTTCTCTAATCACGATAGCCTTAAGAGGGTTAATCCGAGGGATGGGTTGATTGCAAAAGGGCCGATTAAAACCATATTGGGTTATCTTGCTAGGATAATGATTTCAGGACCAGCAAGATAACCCTATATAGTTTTAATTAGCCCTTTTGCAATCAACCCATCCCTCGAATCAACCCTCCCAAGGCTATCATGATTAAAGAAGGAACTCGGAATGAAATGCACAGACTTGGAAATTTTCTGAACTCCAAAATTACTGTAAACCTTTACTTGAATCAATGGTCAGTAAGATGGACTGCAGGCACCAAACAAATACACTACCATCTTCGCTAGCTTCCATAAACATTTTCTTCAGTTGAGCGGGGCAAGCATGAAATTGAGCGGGGCAAACATGAACTTCAGTGAGACAAACTGAAAATTGAGCGGGGTAAGTATGAAATTCAGTAGGGCAAACATGAAATTGAGTGGGGAAAACTGAAAGTTGAGCAGGGCAAGCATGAAATTAACCGGGGCAAGCATGCAATTGAGCGGGGCAAACATGGACTTCAGGGGGGCAAACTGAAATTTGAGGGGGGCAAACATGAAATTCAGCAGGGCAAACTAGAAACTGTACGTGTAAACTTTCCATAATAAAAAACTCGATTAAATAATAGAGGACCGAGTACTCACGTTCCATAATAGATGAGAATGATATTGTTCTTTAGGAAATAAAGAGTAAGCAATGAATTGAGCTTATATGGATCAGGGCCTTAAAGATACGAATGACTTCATGTGGTGCTCGCTAAATTCAGCGATGCTGTCTATCATGGAATTGCGTAAGGCAAGCATGAAAATTGAGCAAGACAAGCATGAAAGTTTAGTGAGGCAAGCTAAAATTTGAACGAGGCAATCATGAAAATTGAGCAAGACAAACTAGAAATGTTGCGAGGGAAGCATGAAAATTCAGTGAGGCAAGTTAGAAATTGAGGGAGGGAACCTAGACATTGAGCGGGACAAACATTAAATTGAGCGAGGGAAACATGAAATTGAGTAGGGGAAACATGAAATTGATCGGGGCAAACTTGATTTTCAGTGGGGGGAAACATGAAATTCAGCAGGGCAAATCATGAAATTTAGTGGGGCAAACATGAAATTCAGCAGGAAAAACTGAAAATTGAGCGGGGCAAACATGAAATTCAGCGAGGGAAACATGAAATTCAGCGAGGCAAACTAGAAAATCAACGGGATAAACTAGAAAATCAGCGGGGCAAACATGAAATTAAGTGGGGTAAACTAGTAAATCAGTGGGACAAACTAGAAAATCAGTAGGGAAACATCAAATTCAGCAAGGCAAACTAGAAAATCAGCGGAGGGAATATAAAATTCAACGGGGCAAACTTAATAGAAAATTTCATGGCTTGGGCCTAAAAATCTAAATGTATCCAATGTTCAAATGGACCACACCACATGAAAATTTTGAATTGAATTTCTACTGTTGATCATTTCTTAAGGGCCACAGAAGTTTTGGATCAAGCTTATAATTATGTTTTCTATTAATCCATGTCTGTATGATCTTATGAACAGGTTTGATAACAAACAAACATCATTGTTGGGCCTACTATGGTTTCAACAGTGGAAATCATTATCCCCACTGTTTCCCATGGTATGATCCACTTGATCTTTTGATATGCTTCAATTTGGGGCTCGACTCCTTAAATTAGATGGAAAAACGGATGGACGGCGTGGATATATTACATACATTCAATGTGGGCCCAACTGAGTTTAAAATATACCTGTGGTGTGTGCTTTCTTCACTAGACTGACCATTTTTAGAAGAAGACAAAATGCTGATAAGAAGGGGGCCCCAAAAAATGAGTTTTTTGTCTTTCTTATTGGAAACAAAGTGAGGAAAGGGGGTGAAAGAAATGGAAGTGAAAGTAGCAGTGCAAAGGGCAGTGAAAGCAACATAGTGAAAAAGGAGGGGTATTTTTATCCTCAAATTGGGTCTTCGCATATGCAGGCCTAAGTTGGTATGTTAAGTTTGGTTTGTTCATAAAAACCACTGGATAAAAAGTAGGGTCCACAATGGTAAATTTCTCAATGTCCTATCATTAAAAACTTCTCACACCTTAATGTTCCTGTGGTGTTTATTTGCCATCCAATCTCACGTGAGCCCAAATGAAGGGTAAAATAAATATAAGCTTGATCCAAAACTTGTGTGGCCCATTAATGGTCAATCACCACTATTTCCTATGTTATGGTCCACCCGATAATTGGATTTGCTTCATTTTTTGGGATAGTGCCCTAAAATAATCTGGAAAACGGATGGACGGCATGGATATAAAATACATATATCAAGGGCCGCACCGTCTTGTGTGGGCCCGGGTCTCACCGAATCTACTCCGTTTACCTCGGCTTCAACAAATCCACTTTCGGAGGCGTACATGCAATGAGTTCAAAATGGGAAAGTGTAACTAGAGACTTTCCCGCCCCACGCGAAATCTTCTAACAATAGCACGACTCGAAATCTTTTTATCATTATACGACACGTGTATGTAAAAGAAGTGGAACGGCAGATACGTATCACCTGGGGCAGAAAAAGATTGCTACTCAGCAGGAGCATCGATATCGGTAGCCTGTATGCAGCCTCGGTAAGCATGATACATTGAATGAATGAACTCACCATGAAAACACGCTAACCCAAAATAGCACGTCACCTGATCTGGTGGACCACAAGTGCAAATTCAATCCGCAACATTGGTCTTTTTATGTTAAAACCCCTTTTATTGCTATGTGTCTGTCACCTGACGATCAGACCGATCTGATCCCACCAAACTCATCTTCATTACAAGCACACGTAATGGGCGGCATGGATCTCCACACTTGCGTCGATAACACGTGTGAGCGATCACGTTCCAAGAAAGGGCCTGTCATACGTTTAGGTATGTAAAACGGTCGACAGTGGTTTTCACTTTCCTAATTACTCTTTTTTATTTCTTAAATGACCAAATAACCCTTCAACGATCGGGGGTCTTCATTTATATATATATATATATATATATATATATATATATGAGCGGAGGGTCTTTCTTCCTAGCCAAGAAAGCCATCACTCTCTCTCTCTCCCCTTTTCTCTGAAAACCTCTCCCCTCCTCCCCCCCCTCCCTCTCTATCTGAAAACCTCTTTCCCTCTCTCATCCCCCTCTCTCTCTATCTGAAAACCTCTTTCCCTCTCTCATCGCCATTGAGAGAATGATTCAAGCGTACTATAAGTGCGTAGCGCACCAGTCTCTGTTGAAATTTTCGTGCGTTCTTGCCTCTCTCGGTTTCTCTCTCTCTCTCTCTCTCTCTATCTCTCTCTCTTTCTCTGTCTTCTAGGGTTCTAGAAATTTCTCTATTTCTCCATTTCTCTGATTCATGTGATTATTGCATCTTTGTTTTTTCCTGATCGCAATCCATTTTATTACTGGTTTTGGTTGCAGATAATGGAAGCGATCTTACACGGCTAGGATCGAACGTCTCCACAAAGGGCGTGGGGCTTCTTGTTTAGGAGAGGCACCATTGGAAGGTCATCCGTTAGGTATGACAGTGGACTGCATTTCGTCATCCGCGAGTGGAAGATTTGTAATTAATCAAATGTCTGTTATTTTTATATCAAATGGTGTTGTAGAGTCAACGAAATCCCCTTCGCATATAGAAAGGTTTGCTGAATCGACGCATTTGTGTCTGGCCCTGCTCTCACACTCAAGCACACGTGCCAATTTGATGCATGTGTGCGAGAATTGAGGTTTCCATTAGGTGGGCCACACTGATTAGTCCTTCTGTCTTAGACCGCAGGCTATTTCACTCCTGAGAGGTGCCACAATGTACAAAAAAGGGAAGACTACGGCCCCTTGGTTTTGTACGCTGTGGTATGCTTTTAGGACTCGAACGAGTCTGATACGAGCATGAGTCGACTTGGACTTGGTCAAACCTGATTCAGGTCGATGTCAAGGGTCAGCCCCCTAAGTCACGACTGAATTGGGTGAGTCAGGCCTATTCAGCCCCAAACTCAGATGAATCGCAACTCGCCTCAGGGCTGAACGGGTCTGGTCAACTCACTGAGTCTTTAACTACGCTCTATGGCTCACTTGACTGAAACAACCAGATGTTTAGGCAATTGATCCAAACAGTGAGGCCCACCTGACCTGATAGGAAGCTCATGTGCCGTGTTTGTGCTGTATTTGCTCGTGCGTGAACATGAGCGTGGATGGGCAGGGCTCCACATGCACACGGGCTAAACAAACCACTGCCTTTATATCTTGATTCTGGTTTCAGTTTACATGAAGGTTGCTAGCCCCAAGTGTATCTTACCAAAACTCACATTCTCATTCAGCACCGCATGCCAACCTGGCATGTGCATGGGAGATCTGTTTTGTGCATAAGGTGGACACAACCATGCAGGTGAACTGGTGCAAAAATCAGGCTGGGTACCCGTGCATGAAAACAATCAATGGTTTAAAAATACTTGCCAACAGTGCAGTCTAATGTGCATGTGTGTACATTTGGAAGAGTGTATGGTCCTGATTTTTGGCACCAGGTCATATCTGTAGTGAGAGCTATGGCCCAAAAGTACACCATTTGGCATACTGTCCTATGCATGGCCTTGTTTGGATTGTCAATATATCTAGAGAAATGTTCCTCAAATTTGTTTACGGATTGAATGTATTGAAACACCAATTTACTGCATTTTTCGAGAAACAGACCATCCGTAAGGTTGAATAAGAATTGGTCAGTTCAACAGTCTAATGTACATGTATTAGGGCACATTAAGTTTTGTATTAGGCTAATTTTCTTGTATTTTCAGTTCATCCTATTCATAACGTCATTATATTACGTAGAATGGATGGTATATAAACATAACTGTGGATCCTTCCATTTTGTTGCCCACTTTTTTTTTTTTTGGATATGCTTTAATTTTTGGGCCATGTGACCTCAAAAAGGGATGAATAGGGAGGATTCACAAAAAGGGGGCAGATTAGATACTGACAAGGTCAGTAGCCAAATCGCTACTGAAGTGATGTCACCAAGCTTTGTGGACCCCGCCAAGATGCATGTGTTATATCCATACCATCCATCCAGTTGGAGAGGTCGTTTTATGGCATGAGAAAAATAATGAGATAGATCTAAAGTTCAAGTGGACCCCACCATAGAAAACAGTGGGGACAGCGACATCCACTGTTCAAAACTTCTTACGGGCTACAAAAGTTTTGGATCAAACTTATATTTTTGTTTTCACTTCATCTGTCTCTATGTTAACTTATGAATAGGTTGTATCTAAAAAATACATCATGGTGGGCCCTATAAATGTTTCAATGGTGGGTGTGACTGACCCCACGGTTTTTTTTGGTGGGTCCACTTTAGATCTATCTCATTCTTTTTCTCACGCCATAAAACGTTCTTTACAAATGGTTGGACGGTATGGATACAACACATGCATCATGGTTGGGTCCACAGAGCTTGGTGACGTCACTTCAGTAGCGATTTGGCCACTGACCTCGTCTGTATCTAATCCGCGCCCTCACAAAAATCACGGTGGCCCCTATTCTTACTTAATAGTTAAGAAAGATAGCTTAATAGTTAAGAAAGAGGCTTATATCGGTAGTATCTCTATTCTTACTCCACGCGTCATGAAGGGACACAACGTGGTCGATCCCACCTATAAGAAATAAACTTATAACGGTAGGATTCACAAAAAATCACTTTCCTTTTTCGTTTTCTCGTTTAAACATATTGCATCCGACTCCGTCGTCCCGAGAAAGGAGCGACTCTCTCATTTTTCTACGGTTTCAGAGCTCTCTCAATCAATCAATGGCCCACCATTCATCTCCCCATCTAACCTCCAAGACATGTGATGACATCATCCGACTCTTTATCGAATCCCCAGCAGATGAAGAGAGTTCAGTAGCCACACAGTTCTGGAGAAGATGGACGGCCGCACGATGACCTCATCAGAGAGATCCGACCTTGAATGAATCTGATATTACTTTTAAAAAAGGGCGTCCATGGCTGCTAATCGGGATGTGACTATGTGAGGGTTTCGAAAAATCTTCTCCCTTCTTTTTTTTTTGTTGCTCTGTATGGATTTTGGGGAACTGTTACAACCGCGATAATGGCAATTCTCGCTAACCCTGCTGGATGCCGAAAAGTGAGGAAGGCATAGGGGGAAAGTCAACCTCACGACCCCATGTCGATTTTCTGGAATCTGGCAATCACTCGAAAAACCAATGGCGTAGCTGTTAGTCAAGGTTGCTGGCAGCAGTAGGGTCTTCTCCCTTCCCCTTTACGAACTGTAATAAACTCTTTCATTAATTCATGGACTGGCAACAATGGCAATCTATGCCACCATCATCCCTAGATGGAATCTAGATGTAGAATTGCACCCAGTGGCCCTGATCTGGAACTGGATGTCCATGAATGGGCGGTCAAGATCTGCCCCTGAATAGGTCCATAGACGGTGGGTCTGAACAGCAATAAAATCCTCAAATGGATTCCAAATAGATCTTCCATGGCCGATGCATAGTGGCTCTGTAAACCAGGTCTTTAGTGGACCACACCACAAGAAATAATAGTGATTGAATACCCACCATTAAAAAGTTCTCAAGGCTCACCCTGATTTTTGTTTGTAATTCAACCTTCTGTTGACTTGGATGATGGGAAACACAAATATATGCCTGATCAAAAGGTATAGCTTATGAGAAATTATTTTAATGGTGTACATTCAATCACCATGGTTCCCGTGGTGTGGTGCTGAAATTTGCATCTGTTTAATTTTATGCTTATGCCTAATATGCCCCCACGGTCACGTGATCACGTCCTCACCCTTACCATGGGGCCCACTTTAATATATGTGTTTTATATATCCACATTCTCCATCTTTAAAAAAAAAAAAAAATCATTTTAGGACATTATGAATTTTTTTTTTTTTAATTATAAAAAATAATTCAAATCTTAGGTGTGACTGAATGTCCTACCATTAAAAACTTCTCGGGGTGCACCTTAATGTTTCTGTGGTGTTTATTTGCCATCCAATCTGTTGATAAGGTCACATAAGCCTAGATGAAGGGGAAAATAAATATCGCCTTGATCCAAAACTTTTGTGGCCCATTAACGGTCAATCACCACTGTTTCCTATGTAGAAACTTTATTATTCGCATCAATAAAAACTTTATTGAAGAAAGGAAAGAAAAATTTGAGATAAGAGAATACAAGACGAACAACAAAAGGGGAGTGCAATTCCCAACTACTAATCTATCACCACCATCTTCACAAGAACATCTGCTTCTTTGTTTGAATCCAAAACAACATGACTCATTTTGGTAACTATGATGCCATGAGCCCTGATCTCTTCTTAAGAATGTCCCTAGACTATTGCTATAACGCTCCATGGTGTTTATATCCTCTGTCATCTGTCCGCTAAAATGGTATCTCAAGTCCTGGTTCCTTTTTGAGACTGAGGAATCTTATCAATATATCAAAATTGATGGGTGATTTAGTTAGGTATTGCATTAGCTGTTTCAGTAATCCTACATTAACTCCAATAGTGTAAGTTGTAATAATGCCCATTAGCTGTTTTAGTTAGGTATGAAGAATGAAAGAACCAAAAAGGAGGAATGCGAGAGAGATGGGAGAAAAATGTGAGAGAGGGTTTGAAGAAAGAGAGAGAATGTGGGATCTCTCG